>NC_142653.1:57590000-57895000 GCF_055504915.1 Nelumbo nucifera
CGGCGACGATATCAGGGGAGAAGACATTCAATTTCCCTAGGTGGTTCCCTTTCATGGCCGAGGTGTCAGTTCGGCCTTCCTTAACCTGCTGGAGCTTGGCTTTGACAGCTCCGAGCTTGGCTCGGAGTTTGACAAACATGGGGTCGGGCATGGCCCATGCGCCATCCTAGCCTTCACGAACACAGTGGTGCTTGACACGGACTCCAGAGTGCTCAGAGTTGAGACCGCGTGCTTCGCACTTAGCGTGGCGGTCGTTCAGGACATCTTGGAGGTCCAAGACGTGAGGGGAAAAGGCTCAACACCATCCCTCAGCCCTAGAACGGGCGCTGGGGCGATCACGGCATCCACCTTCGTCCTTCGGGTTGGCCCTTCAGCGTCAGCGATGCTGCTCGGAGGGCTGTCAGCTATCCTCCGATCGTTCCAGCTCCTCCTCCCTTCGGTTGGGAGGTCTAGAGGTTCGGGAGAGCAGGTCGGCTAGACGACTGCTACCTAACTCTGAGGGCTCGGTCCGCTATGCATGGCCGAGGCTGGGGACTGATTGGCTGGTGCACCCATGCCAGCCCGACTGTGTTGACTCCCCAACGGGGTGGCCACCTACCTTGGGGGTGGCCTCCTGCTTGGGGGTAGTTCTACTCGACTCATTGTGTCAAGTATTCCAGGTGGTCAAACACGACCTGAAACTATTTATTAGTGACAAGATTTTTTGTATTTCTTGTCCTTTGTACCATGTTGGTTGGTTGGAGCTTGGGGACTTGTTAGCTTGTTAAATTTTTTTAGGGAATGTCCTAGCGACGTTTCCCACAGACGGTGCCAATTGTTGTTGCTTGGGATGGGTGAGGACAACAAAGTAATTTTGCCCTAGACTTTGAAGGCTGGCCGAAGACTTCGAGGGTTCGAGGAGCTTGTTGTCGAGGCCAAGGTATGAAGGCCAAAGGGAAGAGGGCTCCGAATATTGTAGAAGCTGAAGGTAGGTAGTCGAGGTTCTACAAGGCAGAATACATTAGAGGCCCCGGGTGAGAATCCGAGGCAGAGTCTCTGACGTTCAAGTTAGTACAGGGTACAAAGAGGGGAATTAGAATACAACTTTTGAGATCAGTTCCAAGTCCAGACGTAGATTGTCTTCCTTTCTTTATTTTTTTTTTTTACCTGGAAGGGAGTACCCCTATTTATACTTGAGCTGCCTAGAGGTAGGTGGAGATGAACACCTGAGATGGGTGTCATACGAGGGTAGTCAGAGATCTCTGCGGGGACGCGTGGGCGCTCCACTATTGGCTTCGTACAAGGGGAGTAAAGTAACTCCTACTATGCGGATCTCGTTCCCAGGTCTAGCGCTCGTGGGTTGGGCCTCCCAACCTCGAATGGGCTGGGTTGGGTCACCCCACATCAATAACATACAATCTTAGTAGCCAAATGCCCTTAGAAGACCTGGGCCTAATTAATAAACATGTCCAGGGCCCATGGAATGAAATTTTTATATTTTTGTTTTTCTGTAATTTATAGTTTTCTTTGTTTTTTGTAATTTTTGTTATTTTCATCAATTTTTATGGTTTTCTTCATTTCTTGTAATGTTTTGTGTATTTCTTTATTTTTTGTAATGACCCCAAAATGGGTCATTAGTGGGTTGATGGTTTAAGTGGGATGGGTTGAAGCTCAACCCAAACCAGTTGCAACACTCTCATTTTTTAGTATGGGGTATAGAAATTTCTATGATTTTCTATATCTTTTTTGTAAATTTTCTATGTATTTATTTGTTTTTTTATAATTTATATTGTTTTCTTCATTTTATGATTTTCATAATTATTTTGCAATGACAATATATACAATGGGGAAAATTAGAAAGTTGAGGATAAAGTTGGAAAGTAAAATTAGGGTGTTTTGACCAAACCAATTGCAACATTCTCATTCTTTAATATGGTATAGATATAGATATAAAAAATTTTCTGATTTTCTATATTTTTTGTAATTTTTTATGTATTTCTTTGTTTTTTGTAATTTATATTGTTTTCTTCATTTTGAAGAGAAAGGTGCATAGGATAAGAGAGACGCCATTTCAGCTTCCTCCTTCCTAGCGTGAAGTAGAGGGAATGGATAAGATATACACTATGCAGAGAGGGGTTTAAAGGAGAGAATTGGGGCTTTAGAATTTAAGTCTTCACTTAATGTGTGAATGATGATGGCATTTGACCTTTTGCCTCTTGCTGTTCTGCTCGTCAATGGTGGGGCCATTATTTGCATATCTAATGGTTAACATCAGGATATAAGTTGATCTTGATTCATTTATATTCAGATTTGAATCGAACATCTGCTTGATTTATATAAAAGAGTATGGATCTCCTACCAACAAAATGAGTTCCAAACCCCTACAACCCTACCAAGTACAACCCTTACGGTATTATATTGGTTGGGTGTTAGATTACCAAATTGGCCTGATGATCGTTGAGAAAAATACTATAAAACGAATCAATATAATGATAAGAGCATTCCCTGATCCAATACAACTTATTACGTTAATGGAGACAATTGAAAAAAAAAAAAATCAGGGAGAAAACAAACAAAAAAAAAAGCTTCATTTAATCATCTAATTGATTGTTCCATGATGAAAAGAGAGAGGTTGAAAAAAATCCATTCTTCCCTTCAATTCAAATTCGTGGTTTGGGCAAACCATCCAATGCTTGACACGTGTTGGCTCTAATCAATGAAGATGTTCGTCAGGTAGGTGCTTCAGGAGAAGATCAGATAAAGTGAGGAATAGGTTCCACAACAATCTTACTATTATTTTATTTGCTTTACCATACAAGCATTAACCATTAATTAAATAAAACTGAAAAATAAAAAACATAACAAAGGGTAAAATCAAAAGTGAAAATCAAGCCTTAAAATAAAAAACATGATAAAAGTATAAAAATGAAAAGTGAAAATTTGGCTTTTTGACAAAACATTGTCACCATCCTCATTTTTATAAATGGTACGAGATTACCCAATTACAAGTATTAGCCATTAATTAAATAAAATTAGAAAAATAAAAACATAATAATATAAAAGGTAAAAATGGAAAGTAAAAATAAGCTTTAAAATACAAAACATGATAAGAGTAAAAATGGAAATTACAAAATCAGGCTTTTTAACAAAACATTATAACCGTCCTCATCTTTATAAATGGTACAGGTACAAAAATGAATATAAATATAAACTTTCTATAAATAAATAAATTGTACCTTGAATATATAAATTATAAAATATTGCAAATAATTCTAGTATGCATGTATATACTAACAAATTTAGATAAACATAGTTATAAACATAAAATAAAATAAATTGTATCAATATAAATAAATATTATAGACACATGTACAAACATTACATTTATATACATAAAATTAAAAAATTATAAATTTTGTACTATTATGCCTCAAATCGGCTTCCGCTCACCTCTTTGGCACCGGTTCATGCCCTTGTGGTCCTCATTGTTAGGGTTGTTCACGAGTCGGGTTGGGTCAGTTTACTGGCATTTTTCCAACCGACTCGACCTGGTCGGTTTACCTAGAAATGAAACCAAAACCGACCTAGTACTAATTAAAACCAACTTGATCGGTTTGAATCGGTTTGGGTTGGTTTGGTGAATGGTTCTCTTGGTGTGAACGGTAAAGGATTCAAGTCTAAGAAAGCAAAGGCTGGATGCCTGGAAATTAAAAATGATTTGATGGATTAAAACTGATATTTTATATATCAGGAATTTTATATATAATATGCATATTTCTGAAATAAAGCTGAAATATGTATATATATATATATATATCCACAAATATATATCTGAAATATATATTAAAATTGAAATATATCCGATATATATATATATAATATCTGAAATATATTATATATATAATATATATCTAAGTCGGTTCGGTTTCGGTTTTCACACATAAAAATCGAAACCAAACCAAACCATCGGTTTATGTTTTTTTGTAATCGAAACCGACCGATGCCAAAGAAAAACCGGCCAACTCGGATTGGATCGGACCGGGTTGACCGGTTTGGGAACAGCCCTACTCATTGTTCATTGTAAAGGCATAGTAGGAAAATAAATAGTGTGTTTTGCAGAGACGGTTACTTGGTACTTGGATATAGTCATATAGCATAGGCAGAGAGGCTAGGGTTTGAGCGGTTCAATTTTCAGATAAGGGGTCGGGGTGCCCTTGTCATTGCAGGACCAGGGTTTTGCATCGAGCAAATTTTGAAGAGAACAACAGTTCAGGTTAAGCTCTACTGTGAGCCCTTCAAAAATGGTTTTTCAGTTTTTCTTTCTTGAAGATCCCCCATGTTCGTTTCGGTGATATCAGATTTCTGATTTGTCGTTGTTATTGGAACTTAGGTTTAAACTGATTATAGTTATAGCTTGATATTGCTTGATTGTTTGGACTATTCCTTCAGATGCAAATAATTGGGGAAAAGTTGCAGGTCGGTTAGGGTTTATCTGTTGGATCTTTTTCTAATAGACATTGCATGCTGTTGCATTCTTCAGTTTCGCTTGATATGTATGTCATCACCATGTGTATCTGTGTGGTTAAACGACTAACTTGGTTTCAAGTTTAGCCGGCGAATCTTTTGATATAACCTCCCTGTGTACGTGTGTGTGTGCTCATCTGATTTAACCTCCCTGTGTACGTGTGTGTGACAACTGACGAGGGATTTTTTGTGGGAGAGGAAAAGAAGCATCATTTAGTGAGGTGGGAACAGGTGTGTAAATCTACGGAGCGAGTTTGGGTAGTGGGTATCTAATTAAAAGGAATATACCTCTTTTAGGGAAGTGGCTTTGGAGATTTCCTATAGAGGAAGGCAGATATGGCACAAGGTCATTGGAAGCATTCATTGTAAATGTAGCAGACAATTGCTGGAATGCAAAACTTGAGTCTTACACTACTTCAAATTCCCCTTGGAAAGCAATCTCTGAGGTACTGCCTACCTTTCTCAATTTTATCCGTTTTGATGTGGGCTGTCAGCTGTGAGAATGGAGTCTTATTTTGGGGAGACCTCTGGCTTGGGGATCTACCACTCAAACCGCAATTTCCTATACTTTATTCATTAACAAACCTTAAGAATGAACCTGTTTCTAGATTTGGCTTGCCCTAAGAACGTGGCTTAAATTGGGACTTTGGTTTCAAAAAGGGTTTGAGGGATAATGAGTGTGAGTCACTTATCATCCTACTCTCACTTTTGGAAAAGGTCTTTTTGGATCAAAATCTCTTGGATGGTAGAGTTTGGTAACCCTCACCTGATGGCCCCTTCTCTTGTGCTTCCTTCTTTAACCTTTTCATCAATTCAAAACCTTTGGGGGTGAATTTCCCGGTGAGAGAGAGAAATTTGGTGCAAACCAATTCTTCCTGAAGCACATTCTCTTTGTTGGGAAATATTCATTGAAAAGATTAACACCTATGATATGCTATAGAAAAGAAGGCAAACAATCGCCTTTCTCCTCATGCGTCTCCTTTATAAGTCTAGTGGTGTGACTCTTCTTCATTTGCTAATCTCTTGTTCTTTTGTGACTTGTATTTGGGATCACATCCATTTTCTCTTTGGTTGTAGATGAGTTCCCCCACAAGATGTGGTTAGTTTATTTAAGTCTAGTTTCTTGAGGCAATAGAAGAAAAGGGGAAGATGCTCGTGGAGAATAAGAGCAACACTGGTATGGATTGCCTGGAAAGAAAGAAACCAATGGATTTTCCTAGAGAAAAGTAAATCTAAGGAGGAAGTGATTGAAATCATAAAGGTTAAATCTGCACATTGGGCAACAACAATGGAAATCTTCGTAGATGTCTCTACAAATGACTTATTATGGAAATGGGCTGAAGTGGTACAAACAGATACACACAAAGCAGTGAGAATGGAATGGAAACCTCCAGGCGAAATAAGCTGAAACTAAATTTTGATGCCACCTCTTTTGGCAATCAGGGGAGGGCAGGTATAGGGGGAGTCTTTAGAAACCATCAAGGAGCAGTATTGACCTTATTCTTGGGACCAATTGGATTTAGAGACTTGGTTAAGGATGGAATAGTGGCTCTCTTACAAGGACTAAAACTAGCAATGCAGTTAGGTGTTAGCGAGCTAGAAGTAGAGGGTGAATCTTTGTTGGTTATTTCTTGGGCAAAGCAAGTCAAACAGGGAGCAGATAAATCCATATTATTTTGGGCAATATTGTAATCTATAATAGCAAGAAAAGGGGGATGGCAAACCCAAATAGTGTGGACAAGCTGCTTTTCTAATGATTTTTTGGGCTATTTTGTAGCTAAAGCCATGTATTTATCTCAGACATTAATTAATGAGTTTATTTGCTGATAAAAAATGGTTACAGAACTTAGATGATGCAGAGGGATGTGGTACCTATTTGGAAATTTTTAGACCATAACATAACTGCATGCTATTTTCTGAAGATCTTGATTAGCCTTGTTGAACAACCTTCTCTTATTTTGGTTTTGGTTACCTGTTTTGCATTCTTGGTTTTCTTGAGCATTGGCCTTTTCTTTGTATGGATTCTGTTTGTCCCGTTACTTTTTTATTTAAAGTGCAAATACTTGTGATGTTTTAATATCATTAGGTTATTCCATTGCCCTGATACATTGTTCATTTGCAGATGAATCGTGAAAAACTTATGAAGATGGCTGGTGCAGTTCGCACCGGTGGAAAGGGTAGCATGCGAAGGTGTGTTTAATACTATTTTGTTTCTTACTATTCTTTCAAAATATGTTTGATGATCCTTAGAATTTAAAATTTAATCTTTTAAAATGAGGCCAGAGCAAACCAATTTGGTTAGTTAAATTCTTTTCTTGTGGAAGATTATTAACTTTCAGCATTTTATATTGAACAACTACAAATGGATTTGTGCTCTTCAATGAATAGGCCACCTCATGGATGGGTTGGTCTTCTCGAATTTGGTTGCCTATCCTACTTTTAATGCAGGCTATTTGTGAAATTTTGCCACTTGTCATATTACTTGGTTGTATGGTGCTATTTAAAAACAATAAACTTTCAGAAGTCTTGTTTCTTCCTTGTTAAGTGTCGTATTTTACGTAACTTTTGGATTTACTTGGCTTTCAATGTAAAGGAATTTGGTTTATCATGCCTGTTTTTAGACACTACTGTTTTTATATAATTTTTAATGTACTGCATGTTAGCAAATTTATTTTGTATAGAGCTTTCACATAGACTAATTTTCTAAGATTTAATACATATAACACATTATCAGCACTTGAATTTATTGATGTAAATGTTTCTGACAGCTATTAACAGTGATCTGCAATCCATTGTATTCACAACAGTTAGATGATTTGCTCATCTTCTTGACCTTCTAGTATTATAATGGGAAAACAGTTTCTTCCATAGAAGCACTGAATGCAAATTTTCCTTGAAGAATTCAATGAATGGTGCAAATGCCATGATGGTTTTTGGTAGGTACCCTTGTGTGGGCGTCTCACCTGAAAGCCATGACCTATGGCAACAAGGCACCTATCTAGGCAACTAGCTTCTACCTTGGAAATAAAGTGCCAGCCTTGGTGACAAATGATAAATAAGGTGCCTTATTATAATATTATTGATAATGCTACATTTGTTTTGGCTAAACAAGGAGTATATAGACATCATTTTTTCTCAATGTTAAAAGGGCGGTGGGTCTTTTTGTTGTTAAGGGTTCTATTCCTTACCGCTTCTCGTTGTATTCTCTTTTACTTTTAAGTTTTAATTAAATTCTTTGAGTTGCTGATAAAAGAAAACATGCTTTGCCATGTTGAGAGGAAATCTAATATTCTTAATAAAGAGAATTGGTACTTTTTTCAATTAACATGCATGCTCCATGGTATATAACACTAGGGAATAGTAGGGTTTAGAGAGGAGAGGACGGAGCATAGGTAAAAGAGAGAGAGAGAGAGAGGCAGAGAACAAGAGGGAAGGACCACATCCATGGCGACGTCGATAGAGTCCGTTCAATGTTTTGGCCGAAAGAAAACGGCCGTTGTCGTTACCTACTACAAGCGCAGGAGGGGCCTGACCAAGATTAATGGCTGTCCGATTGAGTAGGTGGAGCCGGAGATCCTCCATTATAAAGCTTTCGAGCCCATTCTTCTGCTTGGTAGGAACCGGTTCTCTGGTGTCGATATGTGAATCCGAGTAGAGAGGTGGTGGGCACACCTCACAGATATATGCAATTTGACAGAGCATTGCCAAGGCATTGGTTGCGTACTACCAGAAGTACATAGACGAACAGTCGAAGAAGGAAATCAAAGACGTTCTGGTGAGGTACGACTGAACACTGCTTGTTGCGGATCCTTGGTGTTGCAAGCCCAAGAAGTTCAGTGGGCGGGGTGCTCATGCGAGGTTCCAGAAATCATACCGTTGAAGAACGAGGTTTGTTGTTGGAGAGACTTCTCTTTCTGGAGTCGAATCATTGGCTTACTCTTTTTGGTTTGTGTCGGTTAGGGCTTCTATAAGGAGCGATCCAATGACATTATGCTATGGAGTTTGTTTGAGTTTGAAAATTTTGAACATTGGATGGTATAGTGCTTTAATTGTGTAATATTAGAGTTTAGAATTCAGTATAAAAAAACTAGGGAACTAGCAATTGTTTGGATTTTTATTTTATTAAATTCTTATCACTTACGCTTCGCCTAGATACCTGCTCGGCTGACTAGGTAACTAGGTGCCCCCACTGTTGCCCTGAATCACCTAGACTCCTTGACAACTATGTTCCCAGCTACCTCCTCCAAGAATTGGCTACATGGTCAGAAGTTCATATATTATCTTTAAAATCTATTGCAATTGCCTGTCAACTAACTGTCATTGATGGTAATGAATTGGGTTTAATGAAAGCTCTATGGTATTTGATTATTTGCCTTGGAAATTGAAACTGATTTATTTTTTTTGTTCATAACTCTCGGTTTCTTTTCTTTAGTTTTTGCAAATATCAGTTTATCTGCTGTAGACCTGTATCTAGTTTTTATACTTGTCTGTTGTGTTTATGAACCATGTATTATGCCTTTTTTTATAAGCACCATATATTATTCTTTTGGTTACAGAAAAAAGAAGGCGGTTCATAAGACTACAACCACAGATGACAAAAGGCTTCAAAGTACCCTGAAAAGAATAGGGGTGAATGCTATCCCTGCAATTGAGGAAGTCAACATTTTTAAGGATGATATAGTCATCCAGTTTTTGAACCCTAAAGGTAATACCTAATGTTCAAGAATGTGCTATATTCAGTTATGGGCCTGCCTCAATGCGTTTTTCTTGAGCCATTGATTTCCTTGATATAAGCCTCAAGGCATAAGCCTTCTGTGGTTTTTAAAATACTGGTGAGAACCCACCATGAAGTGGGCCTAAAAACATTTATCAACCATTGCCAATTTTTATGCTTTCTCATTCTAATACTTAACTTTTCTCCTATTTCAGTTCAAGCCTCGATTGCTGCCAACACTTGGGTTGTTAGTGGCTCTCCTCAGACAAAGAGTACTGTTTACTGCTCTCTTTATTTAGAACAATGCAATTTTGCCTTTTTTGAATTTCAGTATGTGCAAATATGTCATGAATTGATTCACAAGAATGGTGGTCATTCTTGGATATCTGTGCTAAGCCTAGTATTTTAGGTTGTTTAATTTTGTTACCGTACCCTGAAAATTGTGTTTGTGATATTCATGTCTGGTTAACACGATATATATTTATTGGAAAGATCAGGTACCATTTGTTTAAAAAAGGCTTTGCACACAAGATTCATGAGGCCAAACTACCTATAGAGTGAGTCATATTAGATGACCTATACAAAAGCAAACAACATAACAGGTATTCAAAAATAATATCAATCTCTTAAAATTAGTCCCAGGTCATCAAGAGGGGTATCTGCAAACTTCGCCCTCATGGAGAATCACAATCTAATACTAATATTGTTCCTCGTCAGTTCATCTTCGTGAGGGAATATCTGTGGAAGATCATTGCATTGCTGTCCATCCAAATTGTACCAGTGAGAATGGCCTTCCATGGAAGCCTGCCCTTCAAGTAACCAACTTGCCCATGGAAGAGAGCCTCCAATATTGTGTGCTGAAAACACCGGCACAATTACAGAACTCAGCCTTTGTGTTGGATTCCATGCCCCTCTTTTTTAGCTTTATCCTTGGTGAGACATTTGACTAATGCTGCAGTCCACACCAAGAAGGCGAGTTTTTATGGTACATTTGCTTTCCATTCAATTCTACTAGGGAAATCACAATGTTTAGGTTCTATAATCTGCCTCCTGATTGAGAAATATCCACTGTTTTCTCACATCCAGATGCTGTCAGTTGTCGTCATAATGTGCAGGTTGCTGACTTCCTCCAGCTTGCAGTCTTGAAGGTTTCTGTGAAATTTGGGTACCCAGAGTGCTCTATGAGCAGCAGACCTTTGCATCAAACGAGGCCTCCCCACTTTGAATTTTGCCTCAGCAGCAGAATCATTATGAACTTTTTCAATACTCTTCCAAGATGAGCAGCAAGGTTTATCTGAATATGGATCCCATCCTCCCCAACTAGAGCCGAACTTGGACATTTTTTTATTCCCTTTCCAAGGTGAGCTTTTAGGAAAGCTTACCTTGATTCCCTTTCCAACTGGAGCCTAATTCAGTTCTTGGAATGTCCTAGTTCCCAACCCAACAGCAGATTTAGGAAAGCACACCTCAATCCAAACATCAAGGTGAAACTTGGGCTCCTCTTTTCAAACTGAGCTTTTTGCCCTGTTTTGCTAGTTAGCCTAGTATTGGGAGGAGAAAAAGGTATTAAATTGGACGGTTAGTTAAAGTGCTTGTGATCAAGGTGAGCTTACCTCTTTTAGACAGGTAAGAGAAAGGCATTTGCTAGGGTACTTTTGAGCTTACCCCCTTTAGACAGGTACGGGTGTTCATGGGTCGATTTGAGTCATTTTCTTCAACTGACCTGACCTAGTCGGTTTACTTATTTATTAAACCGAAACCAACCGACCCTGAAGCAAAACTGACCCAAACATGAAGGGTCGGTTTTGGTCGGTTTATCGGTTTAGTCAGTTTTTATATATATTTTAAACTAAAACATCTATTTCTAAATATCTATTTATATTTAAGTTTATTTCTTTTTAGTTTTTATGCAAAATCAAAATATATATTTAAATCAATTAGTTTTTTTATGCAAAACTGATTTTTTTTGTCAATATATATTTAAATTTATACAAAACTGAATTAAATATTGTACCATTGTATTATATTTGTATTGGTTTTATGCTTTTAGTTTTTATTATAAATAACCATTTTTTTTCAAAGTTCAAACAAAACACAAATAAAATATACCAACATTTAACTTATAGGGTGGGGACTAATTAATAATTATTTTAACATATAGGATTGGTTTGGTTTGGTTTTGGTTTTCATGTATGAAAACTGAAACCAAACCAAGTTGTCAGTTTATTTTCTAATACAAATCGAAACCGACCGGTGGTTTTGAAAAACCGACCAACTCGGGTTGGGTCGGACCGGTTTGGTCGGTGGTCGGCTTGACATTTAATGTGAACACCCCTATAGAAAGGTAAAATGCCTTCCCAGATGCCAGTTTTATATCCACCTGCTCTACACTGGATCCCAAATTGAGCAAGATGATTGTTTAGCTCCCAATGGTATGCATAAATGTTTAATGGGGATTTTGTCTTTTGCTATTATTCATTCAATTCCAGAATGTGATCTGCTGGTACAATAAAATGGTTGTAATAATGCTTTCTGTTGGCTATGGCTGCTTAAATTTATTATTTATCCTTCTGTGAGTGAGGGGAGGGACCACCATCCTTACTTGTGGGCAAGCCATTATATGTTCTCTGTTTATTTTATATAGTTGCAGGAGCTATAATTTGATCTTTTCTATTACAGAATTGCAAGATATTCTCCCAGGGATTATCAACCAATTGGGTATGTGCCTTTTTTATCTTTTGTATTACAAATTCATGTGTTATTTGTCTAATGTTCTTTATGTCATGACTGCATTGAAAGTTGCTATTATTTAATTGATAACATTTAATTACAATCTTCCATGTTTCTATCCTTTGACATCCAGATACTGAACACCATACCAGTGTCTAACAGGATACATACCTGTATGTCACTGGCACTGCCTGGAATCTTCTATTGTATAAAGCATCAACTCTTTCAGAGCATATTTTATAGTACTGAGCGTTTTTAAATGTGTACATTTTTGTGTTTTAACAAATCATTGTAAAAAAGTTTGTGCATTTTAGAAGTATGATTAATTTGTACAAGTTACAAGTATTGAGAAATGACACTGTTGACCTATTTTACACAACAATTCAAATAGAAAATGTATTTTTTATTGATAAAAAATAAAGCAAATGAGATAGGTTTTTTTTTTCCTTTCTTCTCTTGAGTATAATTCCTCTGATTCTGTTGTCAATGCAGTTTGGATCCTTGGTGTGTTTCCAATTCAATAATTTGGATGTAAAATCTAAAATGTGGTTTCTCTTGTACAAGGGCTTCAAGCTTGATCTAAAATGAGAACCATGTTCTTGCATTGTTTGTTATGCCCACATGGTGTACTATGCAAAAACTAGTAAACTTGTATAAAAAAAGATTTGAGGCTTCAATGTAAACTAACCTCTTTGATAAAAAGAAAATGAAACCTCTCATATATCACTTAAGCATGTAGTGTGTGGAGCCGCCCTTCTTTTATGCTTTAACTTACAGCAAGCAAAGAGAAGATTTTGGACATTTGGACCAGTGTTTGAATGTCCCTTTTTTCGATAGGTATCTTTTCTTGTGCCCCTTTCAGTAACACTTCTGTACTTCAATGGGTGCTTGCACATATGGGGCAAGAAATGAAAGAGTGATAGCTCATCCAAAAGCTCTACTGTCAGACAACACTGATGTTGATAACTTGTGGAAATTTGATTTTGCTTTCTTCACATGCCTAGATGGTCCTCACTTTGGAGGTTGAATTGCATTTCAAGTGATTTTGCTTAGGTGGGGAAGAAACAAGAATGCACAAAGGAATGCATTTAGTTTAGAAGTGTTCATTTTCATGATGTTTTAACTTTCAAGAAGTCTATCTTTGTGAGAAATGAATTGTTAGAAAATAGGTATGCTGGTGATATAGGATGGGAATGAGAAAATGTCTCGTGATCTTCATATTGTGGGAAATAGAGGGAAATCAGATCTGTAATGGGATAAGGGGAAGAAAAGTAAAGGGGTCTCAGATCAAACATATTGGTGGGGGGAGTGAATTAGCACTTTTGCAAAGGAAAAAAGAGTAAAAGGGAGAGGAACATTACAAAACAACTCAATTAGAATATTATTATATAATAGAGGAAACATATTTATAGACTTTAGAGGGGGGATTGGCTACACCACTTGTTCACAAGCTCCTGGTCTCTGGTCATAGTTGTCAAAGTTCTTTCTGATGAGTAACAACAATGTGTTATTATTAAATCTACAATATAAAGTTATATGTTTGTGGCTACAACTTAGACATTGGGTTGGTGAATACATAAGCTGTATACCTACAGGGGTTCTCCACTATCAATGAATAAAGGATCCCCTCCCACCCCCTAAAACATGTCTTCTCTTTTCACCCCTTGTTTTGCCAATGCATTTGCAAACCCATTAGCTGATTTTTTTTGACAGATGACAATAAGCATTTTATAAATAATCAATCAAGATGGTTAGTTACACAATGAAAACTTCCACATTGAAGCTTGAGATGCAGCCTCTGAAGCAAAATATAATTACAATTAATCCCAAAATAATTGGTCCTTGCACATCCCTTGCTTAGCTAAAGAATTTGCCAATGGATTTGCTGATCTCCTTTCCATTGGAGACTCACCTTTAAATTTGAAGTTAGCCACTTGAATTTTCCCATGGCCCCCTTAAAGGACCAAGTTACATGCTCCGGTTCCTTCAGCTTTGTGATTACCAATTAGAATCACCTTCAATCAGCAATCTCCTAACATTCTGTTCTCTAGCAATCTGTACTCCTTGTAAAAGTGCTTGGACCTCCACACTATAGCATCCCCCACTCCAATAGGACCAGAGAATAGGGCAACAATCTGATCCTTTGCTAGAAAATGATTTATGTAGGTTACTTGGACCTTATAGTAACCATAGTAACCATTGTATGTGGATTAGTTGATCTTGAAGTTGAACTCAACTATATCTTCTTTGGCTTCTTGTGTACAAGTTGCAAACTCTGTATGTGGATTAGCTGAAATGTTTCATCCTGAAATCTCGTATCGATTTTGTAGTGAAACAAATGGATTGCAGTGGTTTAAACATGGGAGTGCAAATAGGTTGAGTGTAAATTCATGGTAGCTTATACTCTGAAACAATGATAAACTGTGGAATATGCACATTTAAATTTCCTGATGCTTAGCATTTTTTGTGGAGAATTTTAGATTTAAATCATGGTTTTACAGCAACATTTGGTTACCAGTTTATTATTCTTGCTTCTATTTGAATGTTGGTGTCAGATGTTTTCATTCTAGGGAGATGATCAATGTCTTCACTTTGTACTCGTGTGAATTTGCCTTTTTGATGGTTCCTCGTATAACTTACAGGACCAGATAACCTGGACAATCTGAGGCGGCTTGCAGAGCAGTTTCAGAAGCAGGCACCGGGAGAAGTTGCAACACAGGAAGATGATGATGAGGTCCCAGAACTTGTTGCGGGAGAGACATTTGAAGCTGCTGCTAACGAGGCTCCTCCCTCTTAGAGATGTCTTTGGGAAGCCTTCTGTTTGTTTTTATTAGTCGTATTACAAGCTAGTGGATTTAGTTTTAGCAACAGACCAGAATTGATATTGTTCACAAGACAAGCTCATGCAAATGGTATCTTCCATCACTAGTGTGCATCAAATTTTATGTCGTGTGGCAACTGGAAGGTGCTGGATCTCTTTTGGTACGGATGAAGAAGCAGAAGTTTTAGCAATTCTCAAAGCTGTCGGTGTCCAATGATCAGGCGTGGAACCAGATTGTCATCTTCTCCGACCCTTGCCAACCTTGTCTGCTTTATATACTGCTGGAGCAGATTGATTGGATGCGGTCAAGTCCTTAGCTAGGAATGCCCCTCCGGTTCTTTTTTATTAATGTAAATAGGGACACCTTAATATACCTGCTCACAAGTTAGCTAGCTCAATATGGCATATTTCTGAGAAGGCTTGGGTACATGCTCCTACTTGGTTACAGGACAATATGTATGTATATTTTGATCAGCGGATGGTATGAACTTTTAGTTATGAAAAACAGGCAGGTACTTGATTTTTCGGTCGTTATTTGTATTCCCAAATCTCTCCAATGATCCTTTTTCTTTGTGCAAAAACTTGAGCTTCACTGGAACTGCGATCTCTGGAAGTGATATTACATAGCTTGTTCGGATCAATGGGAAAAGAGCATACTAGTGCAAGACAAATGTGCTAGAGTGAGCGGTGCATTGTTCGCTGGACGAGGAATATAAATACTTAAATGGTCATAATAATAATAAGGGGAAATTCCCGATTAGTATCTTGCAAGGTTCAAAATATCGATATGCTGTATTGGGCGAATCGATATTCCTTTTGGTGGTTTTTTTTTTTAATATTTTTTTTCGCGAACTGGTTCAGGGGAGATGGTTTAGGTCTTTGCCACACCCTAAACCGGTTAGACCACTTATACACCTATAGGGGCGTATTAGTGAGGTGTTAGAATGATACGAGCTGATACGTGTCGATATTTTGAATCTTGGTATCTTTGGGCTTAGTGTTATTTTGGTCTCCGAACTTTAAAATGTGATAATTCAGTACCTGAACTTTTAAAACGTGTCAATCTAGTACTTGTAGTTAATCAGTTGTTGATCAGCCATTAAGTGGTATTTGAAAAATACACAAGTGCCCTTTAAGTGTTATTTAATTTTCTTTATCAACTATCTAAATGTTATAAAAAAGTAACAGTCTCAAATCCTTCCCTCTTCTATTTAAGAAAGTTGAGTCACATCTTAGTGGCCATTTTGGTGACCCCAACTTTCTGGAATAGAAGAAGCAATGATTTGGAATTATTAAATTTTTGTCAATTTTGGGATGGTTGATCAAGAAAATTAGATGACACTTGAAGGGCATTTGTGTTTTTTTCAAATGCCACTTAACAGCTAGTTAACAACTGGTTAACGATAGGTACTGGGTTGACACGTTTTGAAAGTTCAGGTACTGAATTTTCACTAGACCCAAAGTACAAGGTACTAATCGGGAATTTTCCCTAATAATAAAAAAAAAAACTGGATGTGTCAAAACTCTCTGACCAAGAGAAGAATATCCTCCAGAGTAGAGCATCTGACTCCACCTGTAGAGATGAGACATCTAGGTTCATTGTATGCATCATATCATGTCTGATTGGCAAGGTTTCTACAGTACTGACTCGGGAGAAGACATAGTCTCATTATAAGTTGTTGGGTCGTTATCTACCAAATGGATTCGACTATTGTACCGGAAAGGCATGGTATGGGAAAAACATACAACTGGTAAGGCATGATACCGGAAAAACTTATAACTGGTATCATAAAAGAGGTTACCAATTGCCCTTCAAAAAAAAAATTAAGAGGTTACCAATTGCCCTTCATCAAATTCATGGAAGGAGGTTGAGGCTTTGAGATTTCACTAGTCTATTTTTTCTAAGGAAACACATTTTTGAAAAATTCAGTGACTCAAGTCTATAATGGCATTTGGTTCAAGTATATTGTTTTCATACCTCAACTTGAAATCGATAGACTTCACTATTTTCTATCCCATGAAAATACAATAAGGAATTTCCGTTCCTAATTTTCTATTTTAAGGTTTGGGCAGTCCTGCCTTTGCTAAGCACCCCCACACTTTGAAATATTCCAGGTTAGGTCCAAAACCTTTCTAAAGTTCATACCAGTTTTTCCCCATATTCCTATGAGAAATTCTATTTCGTATGGCTCCATTTGTTTGCGATACAAACACCGAACTGGGGTATTTATATACTCCAGTGCGCATTTGCGAGTGTTTGTTTGCGATACATAGATGTATCAATTATAAGCGTAAAAGTATATTTTCTGACAGGATTGTATCATTTGAAGAGTGCATTACTGCATCTATTTTTTGAATGCAAAGTTGCACTCTTCGAGTGACAATGTAAATAGGGTATGCTTTTGTGCTTTTCGACTGAGAGAGAGGAGATCTGCTGCGCCCCCCTCTTCCAATGGTAACTTTCTCACTTCCATCTCTGACCATGGCATGGTCGTAGGTGTTCGACGATCAATATGTTGATCTCCTCTTGTGTTTAAACTAACTTGTCTTTTCTATTTTTATGTTCATGTCGTCTGGGTTGCAGGGTTCTTGTCGATCTTCATCTAGGTGGTCGATGGTCGGGGTTCTTGCTGATTTTCATGTTCGATCTTCATCTAGGTTGAAGTCTTTACTTTGATCTAAACAAGGTAATATTAGATATGTCTTGAGCTTCACAGATCTGATGTATAAATCCATCTTCGTCCACATACACGTATAGATCCGGTATTTTGCTTCGACTAAAAGTTTTTTTTTTCATTTTTTGTTGCTTCTTTCTCAGATCTACACATCTTCCGCTTTGTCTTCAACAATCGAGTATGTGCACGGTGAAAGTTATTCTTCTTGTTTGTTAATCATTTTTTATTCTTATCATTGTTGTTTGATGAAGACCTCTTCTTGAATATGTGATATTTGCCTTTCTTTATACAAGATTTATAGTTACCATGGAATTGATAAATCATTCATAGATCCATTTCCCAGCATAAAATATGATTTTTGGATTTCCCCTTTTTTCTTGAAAAAACAAATCATCAAGTATGGGGTTGGCTTTTGGAAAAAAACTGGAAGTATGAAATTGCTAATACAAGCAAAACCATCATAGGTCCAATAATAAAGCAATGCATCCTTGCATTCCAAACACCAAAACATGCAAATCTACTGCATTTTTGGATTTCCTCAAAAATACATTCTTCTTCTTCTTCTTCTTCTTCTTCTTCTTCTTGATTCCAGTGAATTTTTTTCCTTTCCAATGCAACGTCTCAAATGTTTTCTAAATAGGGAATAAGACTTGAAATCTTTTTAAGTTGACAGAAATTTTGATGATTTGGTACATACCTTATTCAATGCCCTTGTTCATACAAAATTCAAGTGTGAAATTGCATTCGTAACATAAGGTTACTGACTTACTGCCCAAACAAAAAATGCTCCTATCCGAACTATTGATTACGGAATACATGTATATAGATATTTCCATTTTTGGATGCATAAGCTGGAATTGGACACATTCTCCTTGCTAGAATGCAAGATATTATTTATCAAAAAAAGACAAATGAACATATATTATAATGGTTATTGTTGTAAGTTACAATGTCTTCGCATAAATTATTGAATTATTCATAAGAAAAGCAAATCACTACATCAAATAACATCCATCTATGATGGTAGAAAGAAAGTTTTGTACGTTTTCTTTCCATACATTACAAAATGCTATTCCTTGCAGTAAAGATCTCTGGTTCATCATTTTCACATTCTAGTAGAGCTTGCACTACCATGTCCATGGTTGGCCTCTTGCTTCTATCCTCCTCCACACAGGATATACCTATGTTAATCGTCATTACTGCTTGATTCCTATTGAACTGTCCTTGCAATCTTAGATTGACTATATCTTCAACCCATGCATCTTCTGTATTTTCAATCTTCTTCTTTACCATCTTGAGAAATCTTATTATCTTTGCCTCCTCTTCTCCATCAACAACCACCCAATTGGAAAGTCGAGTACCCTTCACAATTTCTAGGAGTACAACCCCATAACTGTACACATCAACCATGGCAGTAATAGGAAAGGTTCAAAGACCACTCTGGCGCCATCCCCTTTGTTCCTTGAATCCTAGAGAACTCTGAGCTAGATCCACCTCTTTGAGAAAATTTGGACAATCCAAAATTTGCGATCTTAGGCTCAAAATCTTTGATTAGGAAGAAGAAAAGGAAAACGGGAGCATATGCAAATATGGTAGTATGATATGAATATGATATGGAGGTTGGGTTTTGTTACCTTATCCATGGAACATTTTTTTTTAATTTCTTTATTCATTTGGAGTTTTCTAATGTAAGGTCTTAATTATAGATGAAGCTTAACTTTTGTTGTAACTGTGATCACAATAGGAATTGACCATTGGGGACCAAAATTGCATTGCTTGTTGATAATTCAAACCTTAGAGTAGCAGAAGGCTCATAAAAAAATCCAATTGGTTTGTCATTCAAGGATAGATTTTTGGATTCCAGAATTAACATATTGTTTATACTGGTCCAAAGAAATGCCAACTCATTAACAATCTGGCTAGAGGTGTAGTTGATTACTTTAATATAATATCCTTTTTTCAGTAATCAAGGTCTAATATTAGTAAGTGTTTTTCATTGGCATTTGACTTACCTAGGAAAAGGGATTGTTATAGAACTGGGTTCAGCTGACTAGGATTACCTTTTAGGAAGCCTTCTAAAAGACTAACAACATGTTGACTTGCTGAGGTTACTGTATCATGAGTTGACTGTTCTAATATCTCAATTCATTGTCCAACAGATCTTTGGATGCTAGAGGTGAAGTTGATTAGCTACTTTAATAAAATATACCTTTTTTGTTATCAATAAACAAGGTTCAATATAGCTTTTGTTGTTGACTTACCTGGGAAATGGGTTGTTATATAGAATTGAGTTAAACTGACCATGATCAAATTTTAGGTAGTGTTCTGAACACCAATAGCAATGGGTGAGTGGTTATATAGTTCTAGTTCTCCCAATAAAGAAATGGGTGAGTGGTTATTTGCAACTAATCTGTACTATTTACATTTATGTTCACATAACACAAAATTCATATTTAAACTAGAATAAAATGAAGTATCACATTTGACACCCAATTTATTTTTATATTATCTTATAATGGCATGTTGTATCATGGCAATCTTTTGACTTGTCAGTCAAGCATGAGGATACACATGATATTGTGGCCAAGCATAGGCGGATCAGTACGACCATTAGTGCCATTATGACATATCTTACAATGGTTGTCATCGTCAAACATTATACGGAATCTATGAGTCAAAAGGTCCGGGAGGTCAGAATCCTAGGGAATGGAGTGTTTCTTAACACTGTATTTAGTAGTGAGGCATCATGTTTATCTCAAATTAGGATGAGAAAGCCATATTTTGATTCCCTCTGTCATTTACTTGTGACACATAGTGGATTCCGATCAACCATTAACATGTTTGTCAAAAAGCAAATTGCAATGTTTTTGCACACTATAGGGCATAATGAAAGGAATAATGTCATACATGTTACCTTCGAGCATTCACAAGAGACTGTAAGCCAGTATTTCCACAAAGTCTTGTGTGTTGTACTTAGATTGTACCTTTGGTTGGTTATACAACCAACTAGAGAACAAGTATTTAGTAGTGAGACATCATGTTTATCTCAAATTAGGATGAGAAAGCCATATTTTGATTCCCTCTGTCATTTACTTATGACACATAGTGGATTCCGGCCAACCATTAACATGTTTGTCAAAAAGCAAATTGCAATGTTTTTGCACACTATAGGGCATAATGAAAGGAATAATGTCATACATGTTACCTTCGAGCATTCACAAGAGACTGTAAGCCAGTATTTCCACAGTTGTTCACACTTTTTTCCTTATAACCTCCCTAAACTATGAAATTAACATAATTTAGTTAAATGTAGGATTGTATAGGTGCAATTGATGGGACCCATATCCCATGCAAAGTGCATGTTGAGGAGCAAGGCAAGTTTCGTGGTAGGAAGGGGAAAACAACACAAAATGTAATGGCTGCAATGACATTTGATTTAAAATTTACTTATGTATTGACTAGGTGGGAGGTTTTGGCCACTGATACCACAGTCCTTTATGATTCCCTAAGAAGGGAATGCAAATTCCAAGTCCCAAAAGGTAACTTAAATTGATACTTCATCCTTTCTAATACTCGAATAGTGGAATCCATTGTCTTAACTAACTGCTTATTGCCAATGATGATCTACGAACTATAAGAAAATATTATTTAGTAGATGCTGGACATAGAAACATGCCAGGCTTCTTAGCACCTTATTGAGGCACAAGATACCACCTCAATGAGATACAAGGGCGGTTGCCAGAGTCCCCTGGGGAGATTTTCAACCACAGGCATTCATCATTGAGAAATGCAATGGAACGTGCTTTCGATGTTCTGAAGAAGCGTTGGGCAATCCTTGATGCAACACAACATTTTGACTTTAACACATAGGTAAAGATTGTTATAGCTTATTATGTGCTTCACAACCATATCATGGGAGTTGATCCACATGACTAGTACACCTGAGAAGGGATCTGTGAGGCAGATAGGCAAAATACATCCGATGGGGATGAATTTGTGGATGAAAGCGCCAATGCAGATTCTCTTGCACCAAGGCTACAAAGAAATGAACTAGCAAGGTGGTCCACATTTAGGGACCAAATTAGGTCAAACATGTTCCGAGACCGGAGGAGATTGCGGAAATGATTAGGAGTTGTAGTATTTGGATTAATTACTCATCATCATTTTTAGAACCAATTTGTTTTAATTGCAGTTCTTATAACGTTTAAAGCATCCAAGTTATTTGTTTTATTAAATATTCATGACTTGGTATAGGCAGTTTGATATATCAGTAATATAGTTTGAACACTTTATTTCTTTATGATAGTGTATGTACATGTCTATGTGTTATTTACTACATGAAATGGAATGCTTTGGTAGGGATGGTCTCTAGTAGAGATATAGCAGGAACTATCAGTAATAGGAAAGATGGCAATAAAGGAAAAAATGTGTTGCCTGTCTCTCAAACTATGTCCTACAAGGGTGATTGAAGTCGACAAGTAAGATAGAATGATGCCATGGACAAGGCATTAATTGATCTCATTGGGCAGCAAAATTGATAAGAGGTTTTGGATATCTACATACACATCAGTATGCAAGGAGATGACTGTCCGTTTCAATATTGATATGAGAACACCCCATATTAAGAGTAGAATGAGAACATTAAAACCCATATACATGGGAGCCAAGAAGCTGCTCGGGACTAGTGGCTTTGGCTGAAATGAAAAAATCAAATCATAGCTGACCCAGTTGTTTGGGATGACTACATCAAGGTAAATGTGGCTTATTTGTTTTTTTTTTAATTAATATTTAAAAATTAGCAACCGGTAATGATATCATATACAATGTAGGCCAATCCACTTGCACTATGTGTTAAAGGCAGAGTGATGGAGATGTTTGAGGAGATGCAAACAGTTATGAGAAATGATCAACCTACAGGTGACAAGGCTATGGCAGGGTTTGAGTCCATGACTGAGTATAATGTGGATGTTGATTATGCTGAAGAGGATGACCCTAAGATCAATGATGATGCAACAACCCCACTGACTGTTGATGAATTCATTTGTAAAGATGGTACTCAATCAGTCTCCAACAACCATGGGGCAAGTTCCTCAAGCTCAAAAAAAAAAAAAAAAAAAAAAGAGTGCATGGATCAAAATCAAAGCCCAATTAGGACTTTATTGATGCAATTGATAGAATGAATATTACAATGTCAAAAATTGCATCTACACTTATAGTGGAGACTGAGATGGATTTCTTGAACCGTTTATGGAAAGAAGTTATGGACTTGGAAGGGTATGACATCCAAGTCCGGAACACTGTCTTTGGTTACCTAGGTGAACATGAGAATGAAGCAAAGATTTTCCTTGTGAGGGACAAGCTATTTAGGGCTTAGATGGTCCTATCCATCATATCTAAGATGACTGGTTTTGGTGGAATGCAGTAGTACCTCTTGTCATGTTATGAATTAGACAATGGAACTTAACACTTCTACCCTTTTTTGTTATAACCAAAATTAGGTTGATGCACTTGTTGATGAAACATATTAACTAGTTGGTTGCAGCTATAGTAGTTTTTAACACTCCTTAGTACTTACTTCTATAATAATACTTTTGACTTACTAATATAATGGAACTTTCTTGTTATAACTCTTTGTTTCTAGTATGTCATCATATGCATGAGGTGTGTAGGATGAAAAAATCTTACGTTGTATTCAAGGGGAGAAAGCTAGGTGTATATGACTCATGGTCCAAGTGTCAAAAGCAAGTTGCTGGGTTCAGGGGGAATTCTTATTGTTCATATAACAATCGAGAAGAAGCTGAAGATGTATATTATAAGTATTGTGATGTAGAGTTGAATACAACATATTCCTCTAAGAAGTTGGTTGCAGGGCCATCCACATCTACAATTAGGCCATATCTGATAGGAGGCATCACTGGATTCTTTACTGGATTTCTGGCATGGGGGTTGTTTAATTAGCCAAATCATTTGGAAGGTTATATATATATATAGCGAGAGAGAGAGAGAGAGAGAGGTATGAGTGGGGGAAAGAGGGGGGAGGAGATTTATTAGTGAGGGAAGGAGGTATATATATATATATATATATATACCCACACACACACTAGCAAGGACCCGTGCGATGCACGAGTTTTGTTAGGTGTATATGACTCATGGTCCAAGTGTCAAAAGCAAGTTGCTGGGTTCAGGGGGAGTTCTTATTATTCATATAACAATCGAGAAGAAGCTGAAGATGTATACTATAAGTATTGTGATGTAGAGCTGAATACAACATATTCCTCTAAGAAGTTGGTTGCAGGGCCATCCACATCTACAATTAGGCCATATCTGATAGGAGGTATCACTGGATTCTTTACTGGATTTCTAGCATGGGGGTTGTTTAATTAGCCAAATCATTTGGAAGGTTATATATATATATATATACACATATATATAGAGAGAGAGAGGTATGAGTGGGGGAGAGAGGGGGGGAGGAGATTTATTAGTGAGGGAAGGAGGTATATATATACCCACACACACACCAGCAAGGACCCGTGCGATGCATGAGTTTTGTTAATCAAGAATGAAACAATCAAGTCTTATAACACAAATTAAAAGAATCAAAAGAATGGTCTAACCGATTTGCCAAAAACTAAAATAAACTATAATAAGAATGGTCAAAACAAAGTCAATTGCATAGTTTATGGAAATAATCATAAACAATTGTTGAAATAGCTTACCACCTTCTAAAATTGTTATTTCCTCAATTTCTTTACATTGTAATCTTGAAGTAGCAAATTCCCTCATTGAAACCCTTGTAATTTCAATTGATATGTCTTTGTTCCATCTATTAAAACCATATGGAAACAACAAAAGATATTGTAATGGCATATATGATGGGTGTATTTCATCAATTCTTCTTAAAATGCCTTCATTTGTTTGAACAACAATATTTTGATTTCTAACATCTTCAAAACCATCACCAACCATTAATCCAACAATTTCATCTATTGTTGACCTTCTGTATTGTCCTCCTTGTCTTGATTCTACGATTCATATGCATAATTAAGGTACATTCTCGTGAAGGTTCATATCTCTAGCTTTTCAAAATATGTATTCGTATGGGTTTAGAATATCAAGCATTGATTGCAACTCTTGCACCACTAATGGATCAATTTGTATTATACGATCACTTCTCCTAATTGTATGTATTCGATTTTAAACCTGTATGATAAAAAAATAATTGAGCAAATTTTAGTCTTTTCGTAGGCCTTGAAATCAATGATCCTATCTTGTAAAAATTTTCTCCATTGATCCTAAAACAATATGGGCCTCTTCCTTTATAATCAATCCTTCCATCAATTGATGTAAATGACATCATAGAATTGTAGCTTCTTATATTTTTTTCTAAATTTGTAGTTATTTTGAGAAGAAATTTTAAATGGGGGGGGGGTAGGAGAAAGCAATGGTAGTTTCACTTGGCCATTCTTATAACAAAGTGCAAAACTTGGGTCAATTAGAACAAATAGTTTTCTCCTTAATCCACTTAACTGAATGACAATGTTTACACTTTACAGATCTTTCACCAAAATTCCATCTTTTAGTGAACCTCCTTTGCAGTCGTCATAAAGAATAATTTGGCGACCGATTCAAGTTATGATTGGAAATAATAGCATCAACATTTCCTTCTTGCAACAAATGATCAATTTCTGTACTTTCGGAAACATTTGCATGCTCCCTCGATAATCTAGAAGTTAGCTCCAAAAAATCCTTTGCATGTTTAATTAAAACTTTGATAGATCGAGATTGTTCTCTGGTATCTAAGTTTGATAATCTCTTATAAAGCATGTTCGCTAATCTTACAGCTTGAGTAAGTCTTCTCACGAAATGTACATCATGTTCCCTTTGGAGGATAATAAAACCTAAAGTTCCTTAATCCTTTAAGCTAAGTCAAAACTAATGGAATTTGAATGTTGATGCACTTTTGATTGGAAGTAATTGCACCATCATTTCCTTCTCGCAAGCAATTAGAGGGGTAAATCGGGTCATGCTGGGTTGGCATAGCATGGCCCGCTTGCGACTCCCGCAAAGAGCTGACTGAGTCGGGTCGTTCTTCCCTCCCCTAGGATAAGTTGGGGGGTTGGCCCACGGCACAAGCCCTTGTGGGCCCATGTCATGAAATGGTCCTGAGTCATGCAAGGATGGGCTATAGGCTGAGCCTTGGCCTTGAAACTGGGCCAAACTATTTTTTTTTTTTTTTACGTTTTGATTTTTTATTTTTTTGCTAAGTAAAAGTAGTGTAACACTAAAATACTTTACTTTCCTTTGGGAACAAATTGAAAACAAACAAAAATTCTAACAAAGAAATGAAAAAAATACTTAACAAAATACAAGATGGACAACAAATTGGAAAAAATAGGCATTTTATTTCATTTATATTTGAACAATACAATGGTCAAAAAATACTTAACAAAATGGAATAAAATATAAAAATATAATACAATTACAATTTGAAAATAAAAATACATTGTTGAAAAAATAGCAAGTAATTTAAATAAAATTTATAATAAATTTAAAAAATGCTACAAAATTATTAAGTATACAAAAAAATATTGTCTTCATCATTTTTCTTAAAGTACCACCTACATCTCCATCTTGATTTTGATCATCTGCTTTAAGTGAATCATCAGGTGTAGTGTCATGCCCTCCTTTGTCTTGTAATGTATGCTTAGCATCCAGCCAATCTTTGAAGTAGTGCACATCTCCAGACTTTCATCATTTATGCAGCTTCTTTTGTCATCCAACACTTTTAGTACTTGCACTAAAACAAGATTCCGATGGAAATGTAGACACCGGAGGGATTAGTAAATCACATGCCATGGCGGCAAGGATTTGATAACTTTTTTAATTTCCACTCTACTATGATAAAATATCAAAATTATTCATTCCCTTTGAGTCTAAGGAATCACTTAAACTAGAAATATTTACTTGTAAATAAAAATTAAGTTCAATAAATGAACTTGTTGATGAAGTGGCAACAGATTTCTACCTCCTACTTAATAGAGACCAAACTCTATCTTTTCCACTACCAGAACTAGTTGTTTTAAAAGTAGAAGTTGCACCTATACAAGTTGTAGATTTTTATGCCCGATTATTTAAGATTCAATAAGCTATACATTTTAAATAATAAATTATTATTTTTCTTTTTGATTTCCAATTTCAATATTCATATTTTCACAATATGATTCAAGTAAAATATCTAAACCACTTTCCTAGTCCTAGGGTCTAATGTTGTAACTAAACAATAAAGAAGAGAAATGTTCTTCCAATATTTTTTAAATTTATTTTCCATTACTTTAACAATTCTTGTAAATTATGATTTTTTCTATATTTTGCAAAACATTCATCAATCATGAATAATTGGTTAACTAAAAGACAACTAGGTGGGTAATAAACGCATAAAATTCCTTAAGTATAATATCATGTGGCATTTTTGCATTATAAAAATCAATAAAAATTTGTTTATAGGGAATGCAACTTTCTATATAAAATAGGTATAGTTCCGTCTATGTTGAACATCTAAAAAAATGTTTATATTTTAAACCATATTATATATATATATAATACAATTTCTAATCTTAAAAAAAAAGATGAGAAACAATATTTAAATCATCTTGATTACATAAATTTAAAATGTGACATGCACATCTAATATGAAATAATTTACCACTTAAACATGGTTTAATTAAGATTTTAAGATACTTATTGTTGAACCATTCTTTTTTGTAAAAGTCAAGTTTCATCAATAAAATGACTAGTAATACAAATAAAACTTATATTAAGGCCCTGTTTGGCGTGTCTTTTTGAGAAGATCTTCCTATAGTTTTGACAGTCAAATGACGCATTGAGCTTTTGACATAAGATCTGGACAACCCGAAGACAGTTTGGCATATGCACATCTTTCTGCGCGTCTGCCCGTGTCTTTCCACGCGAGATTAAAATGCAAAAGACGCGGGAAGCTTCCTTTGAAGCTTTCCAAAATCAACTCGAAATGGGCTTCTCGTGTCTTTTCGGCGCACTATCTTTTGGCAGCTAGATCTTCCGCAAGCCAAACAAGAATAGACCAAAAATCGGTCTTCCCAGCTTGTAAACCGCCGAAAGACCGTGTGGAAAGACGCACCAAATTGGCCCTAAATATAGAGGTCCAAATATTAGAAGTTTTTGCAACTCTAGAATTAAGACTTGATAAATTAAAATTAAATTTTGTTTATATGAATACAAAATTTTAAAAGCATATACTTTAATAGTATTTCTATAAACTTTTTTAAATTGAGAATTTATAGAATTACGTAAAAATTTTTAAGTTTACTATCCTCGACTAATAAAAATGGTTGTTCAGAATGTATAATATATTTTGTCAACTCTTGCCTCATTTTTTCTTGTGAATATTTAAAAGTACCAAAACACCACTCCCATTTTGTGTTTGTGATTTTTCTTTCCCTTCTTTTTATTCTTCTTTTTATTGTTTCTCTTGGGTGAGAAAATGTCTGCCCAAGTGGCCAATACCACTCTTGCTACAGTAGCTAAAGTCACTCCTATGTTTTTGATAATGGCCATTTTTTCTTCCCCCTCAACCTCCTCTATTTTAAATAGTTTCCAAACCAAGATAGTCAACTTAGTGCCCTTCTTTTTCTTTCCCCTAGTAGTAGTAATAGGGGTGGGAACTCCAGCAATGTCAATAACATCAATATCAATGCTAACACTATCATGTTATGACTAAACTGCGCCAACATTGAACATGTTGGGGAACTGGTTTCAGAAGGAACCAACCATTTTTTAATCTAACAAATAAAAATTAATTTAACTACACTTACCCTAATTGTTGGTTCAAAATCTCAACTTGATTTCAGTGGTTGAAACCTCCAAGCTTCCTAGCAAATTGTTAACTTGAAATATCCGAGCAAGCTTTCTTCTTGTTGAAACTTGAATAAAATGAAGACTTAAGAATTTGAGAGTAGATAGATTATTGAGAGTGCGTGAGAGCTTAAGAGAGTATGAGAAGAGAATTGTTGAATTAGTGTGATGAGAATGGTGGAAGATAGGGATATTTATAGGAATTGAAACTAATTCAATTACCCAAAATACCCTAAAAACTAGTTTTTTAGTTGTTGGGAGGGGTATTTTAGTCATTGTAAGGTCATTTATCGCTTTACCCAAAATGCTTCACTAAACTAGTTATGGTTGTTGGGGGCATTTTTATCATTTTTTCTCCCTAAAGCCAAAATACATAAATACCCCCCTACATAGTTGTTTATAGTTATTGGGGGGTATTTCTATAAAAACCCCCAAAAAAGCTAAAACTAGCCCTTGGGGGAGGGGGTATTTCCTCGAGCGGGCCAGATAGTGGGCGGCATGGCCTGATTTACACCTCTACAAGCAATGATTAATTTCTAATAGTGCAGAAGTTTGCTTGAAAAAATCCTTTGCGCATTTAATTAAAACTATGAAAGATCAATATTGTTTCTTGTGACCTAAATTTGATAATCTCTTACAAAGCATGTTCCCTAATCTCACATATCGAATAATTTCCTCACAAAATGTATATCATGTAGTTGTGATTTAGCTCAAAAGGATTAAAAAACTCTAAGTCATTATCCTCCAAAGGAAACATGATGTATCTTAAGTAATTATTCTCACATAATCTAGGGGTTTTGATTAAAAATCATAAACCAAATTTTATTTTCCTATGTGAAACTAAAATCCCCGCTGACAAAATGTCCTTATTGGCCTGTCGTTTTCATTATCCTAATGTCTTTCTTTTGCCGCCTGAAGGACGAGTTGGAGGATTAACTATCTTTTGGGAAAATGGTTTAAATGCTATTGTCTTTTTGAGCCAACCAAGGTATGTTTTCCTGAAAATATCTTCTACTCCTTTAAATAATAACTGGTTACTAGGATTTATTTATGGTCCTTTAGAAAAAGCCCATAGGAATGATTTCTGGCTACTGCTAAATCAAAAACTCTGGCAATTTAACTTACCTTTCCTTTTAATTGGAGACTTTAGTGAAGCAGATAATGTTAATATCCAAGATCCTTCTACTTCTAATTATTCGTATTACCTTTCCTATGCTCAGTACCAAAATCTAATTTTTGATCATAATCTAATAGAGCTTTACATTTAAGGCGATACAGTTAGTTGGTCTAACAAACACTCTATTGGTCTTATTTGTAGAACCTTAGATAGAGCTTTAGACTCTCCTTATTGGATTTCCTTTTTTCCTAACGCTACTCTTTCAACTTCTGCTAAATGGGGGTTTGATCATCATCCCCTTGTCCTTAACTTGTCTCCTCTCTAGACACAATATTCAAAACCATTTAAATTTTTTGAGATGTGGTTATCAAATGAACCTTGTAAATCAGAAATTTTGAATGGATGGAACTCTTAAGTAAATGGTTATGCAGCTTTTAGAATTTCTTCAAAGTTAGATAGAATAAAACATAATCTCATCAATTGGAGGAAGTATAAGTTTAAAGATCCCATCATACTTTGAAAGATATTGAATCTCAAATTATCCAGACAGAATAATCTAATCCATGGGATCATCAAAAGTTTATGACTCTTTATAAGAAATTTGATGAGATTCAACTTCAGATTGAGAGGTTCTAGAAACATAGATCAAGGCAATTCTGACTGAATTTGGGAAACAAAAATACTAATTATTTTCATAAGAGTACAATTTGTCACTAGAGAAGGAATAAAATACAAGAAGTTAAAGATCATCAAGGAAATTAGATAACTGATCACAAAGCTTTAGGAGCCACCTTTATAGAATCTCAAAGCCCTTCTACTAATCTGTCATTTGTCAATAATCTCTTTTCTCCTATTATTACTAAAGAGGAAATCAAATTTTAACGGCTATTCCATCTGAGGAAGAGGTCAAATCAGCACTCTTCAGTATCAATAGTCTCAAATCCCCATGTCCTGATGGAATACCTTCTTTAGTCTACAAAGAATTTTGGGACCAAATGGAACCCGAAATCATTGAATTTTCTAAGGAATTTTTTCAAAATAAGAGACTGCTAAAGTGCCCGATTCATATTTTTATTTTCCTTATTCCTAAAAAGGCAAATAGTACTACAGTTACTGACTATTGTCCAATTAGTCTCTGTAATGTATTGTACAAAATTCTGTCTAAGATTCTGGCAAATAGACTCCGTACTGTCCTATAGAGTGTATTTTCCCTCATCAATCTGCCTTTATCCTAGGACGACAAATGACAATTAACACTATAGTAGCCCATGAAATGTTCCATTTTTTGAAATATCATAAACGGGGCACAAACTTTGTGGCCATAAAACTTGACATGGCCAAAGTCTATGACCACCTTGAATGACCTTTTCTTCTTGAGATACTCAAAGCAGTAGGCTTCAATCAGGATTTTTGTCAAATGATCTCTGAGTGTATATCCACAGTATCCTATTCTGTCATTATTAATGGTTCCCTAGAAGGAAAAATCCTACCTACTAGAGGGATTAGACAAGGAGATCCTTTATCTTCGTACCTTTTTAGTTTAGCTATGGAATGCCTCACCAGAATGATCTTAAAAGTTGAAATGGAAAGCCAAATAAAAGGTATACAGCTATCTAGACAAGCACCTACCATCTCTCACCTTCTTTTTGTAGATGATATTTTATTATTTCTTAGAAGTCATAGAGATGAGTTAGATAATTTAAAAAGTCTTCTCCAATAGTTCCAAGAAGCTTCAGGACAACTTATTAACCTGGAAAAATCAGGAATATACTTCAGCAAAAATACTCATCCCAGGCACCAAAGAATGATTAAAAGGCAACTTCAAATTAAAAATATTCCTGAAAACTCAAAATATCCAGGTCTCCCTCTCATCTAGGGTAGGAATAAACATTATCAGCTTTCCTTTATATTTGATAATTTAAAAAATAAACTCAAAAATTGGAAAGCCTCTTCTATTAGTCAAGCAGGGAAAATAGTTCTTATCCAGTCAATTCTTCAAGCTATCCCTTCCCATGCTATGACAGTAGCTCAATTACCCCAAAAAACAATTAATAGTATTGATCAAATTATTAAAAATTTTTGGTGGGGTAAACCTGAAACAAATCCTCATCTTTACCACTAGGGCCCTTGGGATAAACTGGCTCTCCCCAAATCTCATGGTGGACTTGGCTTTTGATAGACCAAGCTAGTGGATATCACTTTTCTAAAAAAACTTGCTTGGCATTTTTTGAATGAACCTAAAAAATGGTGGGCTCAAATTTGGAAGTCTAAATATTTATCTTGTAATAATTATTTTCCTTATTCCATTCCTAGATCTAGTTCTTTCTTATGGAAATCAGTTGCACCTAAACTTCAAGATTTATCTTAGGAGGTTGGTTATATAGTCACAAATAATTCCAATGTAAACATCAATGCCTTCCCTTGGATTCAAAATGGAGATAACTTTTCATTATTAAGTCAGCCCATACCAGCTCATCTTAGAAATTTAACTTTTGTGATTTAATTGCCAATGGTCATTGGAATACTTCCTTGATTCAGAACAATTTTGATACTAATCAAGTTTCTAGAATCCTCGATACTCCTATTCTGCCTAGCAATTCAATAGTCCATTGGATTTGGATAAGACATTTCTCAGGGAAGTTCAAAAATTCCATAGCCTATTCAGATCTTCTTCAGGGTGGTATCCCTCACTTATCGAACCAAACAAACTCTTGCAATAAATATAGGCATCTGAATTGTCCCCCAAGATATAAGCTTATGTTTTGGAGAATTATCAATAATTTCATTCCAGTTAAAGAGAAGAGTCTCTCTAATCAACAAGATCGTTCTTGTATTTTCTGCCAAATGGATGTTGAGACTATTCATCATTTATTTCTAGAATGTCCTTTTTCAAAATCAATTCTATTTGCTGCTCCTTCGAATGTTCTAACTCTTGACTTTCCTTATGACTCTTGGTCTAATTGCATTCTTGATCTTAATCGCAAAATCCCAGATAAATCTTTGCTAAAGCAAATCCTTTCTTGGTATGCTATTTCTCTTTATTATATTTGGTTTGCTCGCAATGAAAAAATTCTCTTTATTGGGTCATTTGGAAAACCAATAGCATTTTTCATAATATTTCTTCTTCACAATTAAATGTAACACCTTATCCTCATCTTCAGATACGTTTACAAATTAAGGAAAACACTGATTGTATCATCTTCAATGATGCAGGAAGAATTAATCAACTCTCTTATTCTTATGGTGTTATATTAGTTGATTCTCAATTAAATTGTCTACAAATTGTAGGAGGTAGACAGAGCTTAAAATCAGTTGAAGAAGCAGAACTTTTTGCTATCTATAAAGGAACTTTGATCGCGCAAGCTTTGAGGAAATCTCATCTTTTGATCTACTCTAACTCCCAATCAGTTATTCAAGCACTTCAAGATCATTCTTCTATACATTGGTCTGTTCTGAGTCTGTTAACAGAGACAAAAAATTTACTGCTTCCTTTTGAAACTACTAAGTTACTTTTTTATAAAAAGGAGGTACAATATTCCTGCTCACCAAATAGAAAAATTAGGTAAACATTTTCAGCAGGAATCATTTGTATTATATGAGTACCCTCCTTTTTATCCTACTGTACAAAACTTTGTCTTTTGTTCCCGTTGTTAATATAAACTTTTTACTTGTCAAAAAAAAAAAAACACAAATATAACAATAATAAAATGATATGGCATAAAAGTCAAACAGCAAGAACAAAAAAGGCATACAATGTTCTTAAAATAAAATAACTACAATAAGAATATTTTTTATTCTAATTATTATTAGTATTATCATATTAATTATGATTATTTTTAAGATTGTTATTATTATTATTGTTTTATTAATATGTTATTAATTATTTTATACTAATAATCATATTTTGTTATCAATCACTATTTTTTTGTATTTTTTTTTATTTTGTAAATAACCTTATTATTCATATTAATGAGAGTGGCAACAAAACCATTAAATCAAGGTATGAAAAATGATACGACATAAAAGTCAAACAACAATAAAACAAAGTACAAAGAAGCCATATTCTTAAAAATATCTAAAGTAACAAAAACTAAAATAACTACAATAAGAGTATTATTATTGTTGCAACGAAACCCATAATGTGCACGGGTTTGAGTCGTATTGTGCATGGGTCCAGTTGATCCATACCAATCAGTTAGACCTGTCTCTTGATATTCGGATTTATTGAAAATGGGTCTTCACTAACCTGTTTTGATCATCTTCTTCTCCCGGAATGTCATACGGGTCTTGCATGGACCCGATTAGTTTCTAGGTCGTCTGCAACGTCTTCTCAACCCAAAAAAAGAGCTGAAACGTCTGCTCAACCCAAAATGTTAGTCGGTATAGCCGAAATTGCTAGAGCGTTTGCAACCTGAAGGTATAGCTGATACCTTTGCAACGTTTGAAATGTCAGTCTGTACAGGTACAAGTGAAACGTTTGCAACCCGGAGGAGCTGAAATTTCTGCTCAACCCAAAAAGAGTTCGGAAGAAAACATGTATAAAAAAGTGAAAATGAGATGAGAAGAGAATGCAAGGAACGTGTAAATTTGAGATGGTTTAATGATTTGAATCCTACAGTAGCTGAGACGTTTCAACCTGCAATTGCATGCAATGTTGTCTAGGTGTAAGTGTGCAATGGTGTTTTCAATATCCTGAAGGTGTGAGAGTTGAGAGGGAGTGAGAGTTGGATTTTGGACGCTTGAATGTATAAATCTGAGAGCTGGATTTTGGACGTTTGGTCTCCCATAGCATGGTTTTCAAAATCGGATCGGCCTGGATCAGATGGTTGGACCGGAAAAATTGGGAATCAGTTTCGTTTTTCTCCAAAATCATTGATTTTGGTCAGTAAACTGTTGAATCGGCCGGTTAATTGTTTGAACCATTCAAATGGTTTTGACAGTTTTTTAATTTTTAAATTTTTTTTTGTCAGAATGGGCTAGTTGTTCGGTTCAAATGGTTGGACCATTCAAACCAGTAACTGGACCCCTAACGGTTCGGTTTTAAAAACCATGTCCCATGGTGTTTTGAGAACCAACACGTCATTAAGTGTGATGTTTAATTACACATTTGAAAAAAAAAATCTCAAAATCCCATAATGTAGATAAATGGGTTCTCAAACTAATGTGAGTGCAGGAAGGTGCACTCCCAAATTAACAAAACCGCAGCAATGTGCCAACTCAGCATTGGACCAATTACCATTGCAATTCCAGGGAAAGAGCTTCCGTCACAACAATGAGCATCTAACTAAGAAATAGGAATGATAATGATTTTATTTTTGTAACATTGTCTGAGTCATAGTTTCTACTAATTAAGGTTTACACGTGCAAGAAGAAATGCAATTCCCTTTAATTTTGAATCAAAACTCTAATGATTCATTACAACAATATCAATACTGTTTGATAATGGGTGTGGTATTTCACCTAATAATTTCAAGATATTTATTACCAAATTTGTTATTCTAATTTACTATTTGCACACTTTATAAGGAAAAACATCTATGTCATGTTATCGTTCTATTAATCATTGTTACTGTATCTAGGCATTATGGTTGTAAATTTCAATTTATGAATTTATTTTTTGATTGTCGAGGTCGGTACATCCTGAAATAGTGCTCTTCTTATAATACTTTACACAATATCTCTAGGGAAGAGGAGATTCCATCATGACAATGATCATATCCTCCAATGGTTAGCATAGTTGGTACCTTGAATCTTATCACTAGCACCGATGAACTTAACCAAGAATCTATCACTATCGATCGTGACTTAATTCCAGACGATGAAGCACTTGTTTTAGTAGTGGTTATCACCATCACCAAATTTGACTTAATTTCTAGACTCGATTACAATCTTTCACCCCTACAGTCCATTACCTTCCAAAGGGGTGTCAATGGATCGGTTTTGGGTTAGACTCCGTTCAAATCAAAATCCATTTGGACGGATTGGATGAACCAATAAGACATTGAATTTGGATAGATTGTACATACCAATATGACATATTGGATTGGACTTGGTTCGTCTATAACGAATTTATATTGGATTGAGCCAATATCTAATCAATTGATAGAAGATAAGAACATAGGTGTCAATGGACCAGGTTTGAGTTGAAACCAATCTAAATTAATAGGAATTTTAACAGATTGGACAGTCTCTGGACTGGTTCAAAATATTCATTGGACTGGACCGGATTAGACCAAATCCAATCCAATTGACACCCCTAACCATCCATGCCCATTGCAAACTTGACATGATCCCATAGTAATCAGTGAGGGCCACCTAGATTTATTAATTTTTAATTATTTATAATGTTTTAAATATTTTATTATAATAATTATAACACTCTAATAAGATTAGTTTAACAATATACACTTTAACTTTAGTATTTTATGCGAGGAGTAATGTGGCTTTAATCATTAGTTTGTGTGAGTACCTAGTTGCTATTTGTTTTTCATTATTGTTTAATTTTAAACATTTTCACTGATTTTTTAATTTTCTATTATTTTATTGTTTAATACTATTTATTAATATTTTTATTTTTATTATTTTATAGTATTAGTTTTTTAATGTTATTTAATTTAGTAGTTTTATTTATTAATATTTGTCTTTTATAATAATTTATATAATATCATAATATTTTAATCAGTTTCATTCATTGACATTTAAATAACAACTTGAATAGTAAATTTGTAAAATGCACATTTTTTCAGACAACATGACATTTAAATTAACAAACAACTCCACTACATTTACATTCAGATGTTTGTAAAAGCAAAAAGGCAAAAATTTCACTGAATGCATATAGAGCTTTTCCACAATTTTTTTTATTCTTTTCAGACTTTAGACTTCATATTTACGGAATGCCATCTCAAAATACATTTTGGCTGCGTTTGGCTGCAGTGCAGTTTTATTTGTATTAGTACAAATGTATAGGAGTGCAAATGAAAAAAATGCAAAATTTGGTTTAATTTTGTTTTGAATTTTACTTTATTCTATTTTAATATTGTTTTACTTCATTTATACTGCAACTAAACAAAGTAAGATAAAATTTGAAACAAAAATAGATCAAAATTTACACACAAAATATTTGCACTACCATAATTTTGCATCAGTGCAAATAAATTTGCACTGCAACCAAACACAACATTTAGAACAAAAATACCATTGTATAAACAAATTTTGCTTTGTGCCTATGGGGAAAAGACCCCCAACCAAGTCCTCTCCCAACACACTCATTGTTGTGTAGGTGGGGTTTGAAGAAAGATCTAAACGATATATAAATTAAGGGCCCATTTGGCGCATCTTTTCGTGTGTTATTTTGGCTGTTTACAAGTCGGGCAAACCAATTTTCGATCTATTCCCATTTGGTTCGTAAAAGATCTAGCCGCTAAAAGCTGGAGTGCCGAAAAGACATAGAAAGACGAAAAGACATATTTTGGACTGATTTTGGGAAATTCCAAATGAAGTTTTTTACATCTTTCGTGTTTTATTCTCACATAGAAAGACGTATAAAGACGCACGGAAAGATGTGCCTCTGCCAAACTAGCTTCAAGCTGCTCGGATCTTCATGCAAAAATCAACGCATCTTTTGACTGTTAGAGCTACCAGAAGATCTTCCCAAAAAAACTTGCCAAATGGGCCCTAATTAAAGCTGTTTTTTTTATTTAGTAGAAAAGGTTATAATGTAAAATAAAATTTAAAAAGAGTATCACATTAAAAAGAACACTATTTAATAAAAATATATAAATTAACGATGATAGAAAAATATATTTGAACAATATTTAAGAATATCATAATTATAAAAAAATTAAGAATATCATATATATATATATATATGATTAATTGAGGATCATTTTCAATACAAAAAAATAAATATAAATATAAAAATAGCTAAAATAAATAAATAAATTGTACCTCTAATATATGAATAATTGCAAATAATTCTAGTATGCATGTATATATTAACTAATTTAGTTAAACATAGTTATAAACATAAAATAAAATAGAAAATAAAATTTAAAAATACATAAGGCTTATATTAAAAAAATATGTATGTAATAAAAAATATATAAATCAACTATAAAATAAAATAAATTGTTTCAATATAGGTAGATTATAGATAAATATGTACAAGCATTACATTTATATACATAAAATTAAAAATTTTATACTTTGTGTTTTATGCCTCAAATCGGCTTACGTTCGGCTATTGGGCGCCGGGTTCATGGTCCTCATGTAAGGGTATAGTAGGAAAAATAAATGGAGGGTTTTGCAGAGCAGGTTGCTTGGATATAGTCATATAGGCAGAGAGGCTAGGGTTTGAGCGGTTCAATTTTCAGATAAGAGGCGGTGCGTCCTTGTCATTGCCGGACCAGGGTTTTGCATCGAGCATATTTTGAAGAGCACAGTTCAGGTTAAGCTCTATTCTGAGTCCTTCAAAATTTTTGTTTCAGTTTTTCTTTCTTTAACACCTCCCATGTTCGTCTCGGAGATATCGGATGTCTGATTTGTCGTTGGTATTGGACTTAGGTTTAAGCTGATTATAGTTATAGCTTGGTCTTCCTTGATTGTTTGGACTATTCCTTCGGATGCAAATAATTGGGGAAAAATTGCAGGTCGGTTAGGGTTTAGCTGTTGGAACTTTTTCTAATAAACATTGCATGCCCTAACTTGGTTTCAACTTTTTTTCCTTTATTGATCTTAAAAAAACAAAAAAAAATAAAAACTTGGTTTCAAGTTTAGCCGGCGAGTCTTTTGATTTAACCTCCCTGTGTACGTGTGTGTTCTCATATGAACTTCTGTCTATTAAAAGGACGAGCAAGTTATTTTATCCCCTCGATCTTCGTTTTCTTTATTTCTCAAATCTCTGAGCTTGGTACATTCAGGGTCCATTTGGTTAGCAGTTCGAATCGGAATCCAAAAGGTTCTGTTTGTTTCAGATGGGAATCAGAATGGGAATTGGAATAAGCTAGAATAGAATTTTATTCTCAACGGAGGGGGAGGGAATGGCCATTCCCTCACAATGGGGGAATGCTATTCCAGAAGGAACGGGAATGGGTTTCAATTCCACTCAACCAAACAGTTGGAATCGGAATGGCCCATTCCATTCTGATTAGACCTCTATTCCTGCAAACCAAACAGGTCCTTAATTGATTTTTCTTTGTCATTTTGTAAGATTGAAGAATCAGCTTTTGGTTAAATTTACTTGAAAGGAATACAGGGTACTTTTTAGTGTTTCCGATAAGTTTTAACGCATGTATCTTGTTTAGCAATAAGATTTACTAGACTTTCAATTCTGGTTATCTTTATCATATGTTTTGTTAACAAAGGTAACATTCTTTTTGTACCGTTATTTGATTTTTCAATTCTGTCATGTTGTCCATTTAGAACTTACATGCCTTTGTTATTGCTATTTAATTATCGAGCCTGGTATACATTTACAGTAACTGTGCTTATGCTATAGTTTCCATTCCCCTTCCAAAACACCATTAATTCTCGTTTTTGTTTTGAGACTTCTGTTTGTGTGGTGTGGTTTGCTTAATTTTAGTTTGTCTTTTTTGTTTCCCAAGCATATATACCCTGTGTCCAAAACAAAAACCTTCAAACCATCTTTGTGTAAAATCCTACTGTTATGTGTACGATTACATGCTTTCAAACTGTCTTATCAGTTAGGGAGCATATGTCAAAAGCTTGCCATAGAAACTACCTTTGAGATGCCCAAATTTCTGATATAGGTTGGGCGGCTCTCCTTGGCACTCTAGCATTGTAGTTTTGTGAAAGATTAGAGATCTGGTTAAGTTCTTGTGTGAAACATCAAAATGGTGTTTTATTATTGTGGCTTTATTTGAGCTTGGTTCTTTTATGTCGGTTAGTTGGATTTTGTTGATTCTTCCCACGTACTTACAGTTAATGCTTATCTGCCTTCTATGTAAGACGGGTCTGCCTTTTGATCTGGTTTAATCTGTGCTTAGGGTTATTAGGTTTTGTTAGACCTTTCAGGTGCATGTTGGATGTTTAGTTGCCTAGATGGGTGCGTGGTTTCTGTAAATCAAGGCATTAAGGTGAGGTACCCAACCAACACTTTGACAACTATGCTATAAGTTATTAGGTTTAATGTCTATAAAACATCAGCTCTGTTAGGATGTATTTTTATCAGAGTTTTCAAGGTGTCTAGGTGACTTTTGGAGACAGACAGTGGTTAGTTGCATAGGTGATCAAAATTTTATAAAATGAAAAACTAAATTTTGGTTAGTTCCCTAGATTTGTATACCAATGAGCTTGCATGTTAATTGAAAATAGCAATTCTTTTTATTAAAAACACTAAGTTTCTTCTCAAAACATGGAAAATTGTAAAATCATAAAAAGGCAATAGTATTTTAAATATATTTTCCCACTTATTACCTATCCACCTTTAAAGTTCCAATAAAAATAGCTAATTTGTGGGAGCCAGGTGAGGAAAAGAAAGATCATTTAGTGAAGTGGAAACAAGTGTGTAAATCTAAGGAGCCAAGAGTTTGGGAATTGGGTATCTGATTAAAAGGAATACCACTCTTCTAGGAAACTGGCTTTGGATATTTCCCTTAGAGGGAGACGGACTATGGCACAAGGTTATTGGAAGCTTTCTTGGTGTCACAGAATATGGTTGGAATGCAAAACATGTGTCTTTACATTGCTTCAAATTCCGCTTGGAAAGGAATCTCTGAGGTACTGCCTATAACCTACCTTTCTCAACTTTATCCATTTTGATCTGGGCATGGGAATAGATTCTTATTCTGGGAAGACCTCTGGCTTGGGGATTTGCCATTCAAAGCGCAATTCTCTATGCTTTATTCATTAACAAACCTTAAGAATGGACCTATTTCTAGATTTGGCTTGCCCTAAGAACATGGCTTAAATTGGGACTTGGGTTCAGAAGGGGTTTGAGAGATAAACAGTGTGAATCACTTATCGCTCTACTCTCACTTTTGGAAAAGGTCTTTTTGGATCAAAATCTCTTAGATGGTAGAGTTTGGTACCCCTTACCTGATGGCCTCTTCTCTTGTGCTTCTAACCTTTTCATCAATTTAAAACCTTTGGGTTGAATTTCTCAGTGAGAGAAATTTGGTGCAAACCAATTCCTCCTAAAGTAAAGGTTCTTTGTTGGGAAATATTCCTTGGAAAGATTAACACCTATGACGTGGTATAGAAAAGAAGTCGAAACAAATGCCTTCTCATGTGCGTCTTCTTTGTAAGTATAGTGGTCAGACCCTTCCTCATTTACTAATCTCTTGTTCTTTCGGACTTGTATTTGGGATTGCTTCTATTTTCTCTTTGGTTGCGGATGACTTCCATCGCAAGATGTGGTTAGTTTATTCAACTCCAGTTTCTTAAGGCAAAAAAATTAAAATGGGAAGATGTTTGTGGAGATTGACAAGAGCATCCCTGGTATGGATTACCTGGGAAGAAAGAAATCATAGGATTTTCTAGGAGAAGAGTAAGTCTAAGGAGGAAGTGATTGAAATCATAAAGGTCAAATCTGCACATTGGGCAACAACAATGGAAACCTTCATAGATGTCTCTACAAATGACCTATTATGGAGATGGGCTGTAGTGGTAGAAACAGATGCACACAAAGAAGTGGTGAGAATGGAAGGAAACCTCTGGGGCCAAATAAGCTGAAACTAAATTTTGATGACACCTCTTGGTAATCGAGGTAGGGCATGTATAGGGGGAGTCTTCAGAAACTATCAAGGAGCAGTATTGGCTTATTCTTGGGGTGAATTGGATTTGGACTCTCAGTTAAGGATGAAATAATGGCTCTCTTACAAGGACTAAAACTAGCAATACAGTTAGGTGTTAGAGAGCTAGAAGTAGAGGGAGATTCTTTGTTGGTCATTTCTTGAGCGAAGCAAGTCAAACAAGGAGTGGATAGATCCCTACTATTTTGGGAATATTTCAATCTGTAATAGCAAAAAAGTGGGGTTGACAAACCCAAATAATGTCGACAAGCTGCTTTTCTGATGATTTTTGGGCTACTGTGTAGCTAAAACCATGTATTTATATCAGACATTAATTAATGAATTTATTTTCTGATAAAAAAGTTACAGAGCTTAATGTGGTACCTATTTGGAAATTTTTAGTCCATAACATAACTGCACACTATTTTCTGAAGATGTTGATTAGCCTTGTTGAATGATCTTCTCTTATTATGGTTTTGGTTACCCATTTTTCATTGTTGGTTTCCTTGAGCATCTGGCCTTTCTTTGTTTGGATTCTGTTTGTCCCATTATGTTATTTATTTAAGGTGCAAACACTTGTGATGTTATAATAGCATCAGGTTATTCTAGCACCCTGATACGTTGTTCATTTGCAGATGAATCGTGAAAAGCTTATGAAGATGGCTGGTGCTGTTCGCACTGGTGGAAAGGGTAGCATGCGAAGGTGTGCTGAATACTGTTTTGTTTCTTATTATTCTTTTAAACTATATTTGATGATCCTTAGAGTTCAGAATGTATCTTGTGAGGGGTTGCATTTTACATAACTTTTGAATTTACATGGCTTTCAGTGTAAAGGAATTTGGTTTATCATGCCTGTTTTTAGACACTACTATTTTTATATAATTTTTAATGTACTTCACATTAGAAAATTCATTTTTTATAGAACTTTAACTTAGACTAGTTTTCTTGGATTTCATACATATAACAAGTTATCAATACTTGAATTTGTTGATGTAAATGTTTTTGACAGCTATTAACAGTAATGTGCAACCACTTGAAAGATTGTAGTAGCAGTCCTAGGTTTAGTACAAAATCTGTTCAAGAAAAGAAAAGAGAAAAAAGAACAAAGGAGAAGAAGAAGAAAAAAAAGAAGAGAAGAAAGAAGGAAAGAAAGACAGTAGAATGAATCGGTTCTGCCACCCTTCATTGTCTTTTATATGACTTAATAAAAAGATGATACAATGACAAAAATACCATATCGATTGTGGCAGAGAGAAAATACAAGAACAGCCCGAAACAATTACAAATAAAAATGGGGAGCATATAACTGCTTATAAAAAACATAAAAAAAAACATAAAAAACAATTAAGTATCCCTGTCTACATCTCTACACTCGCCCTCAAGTTGGGAATAGATATCGAGCATTTCCAGCTTGTGTAAATCTGTATCCATCCTGACTTTAGTGGCTACCTTGGTGAAGAGATCAACAAGTTGCATGTCAAAGGCAATATATGGCAAACACACTTTTTGAGAGGCAATTCTCTTCCTAATAAAGCATCGATCCACCTAAATGTTTTTCGTCCTGTCATGTTGTATTGGGTTATGGGTAATATTAATAGCAACTTGATTGTCATAATACAATATTAAGGGCTTCTCATGCTCAATTCCAAGTTCTTCAAGTAAAGATCTCAGCCATAGTACTCTAGCCACTCCATGAGCCATGGATCTGTATTCTGCTTCAACACTTGAACGAACTACTCCACCGTGAAACCATATTTCCTTCAACAAAGGCACAATACTTAGAGGTAGACCACTGTCATCTACACATCCAACCAAATTCGCATCAGTGTTCATCTCAATCTTTATATGACCATTGTTCTTGAAGAGTATTCCACGACCTAGACACTCTTGAGATATGCTAGGATCCTCTTAACAACAACAAATGAGTGGTTATTGGAGAGTGCATGTATTGACTAACAACATTAACAACATAAGAAATGTCAGGCTGAGCTAGACAAAGATAAAGAAGTTTTCCAACCAGCCGTTGATACATGGTCTTGTTATCAAGAGGTTCATCTTCTTTTGCATATCTTATGATTCAATTCAATGGGTGTACCTATAGGGTTATCCCCAATTTCCAAGTTTCCTCCAAAAGGTCAAGGACATGTTTCCTTTGAGAAATGAAAATACCATGTTTAGATCTAGCCACCTTAATTCCTAGAAAATACCAGAGATGACCTAAATCATTTACCTCAAACTCTTTATGAAGTAACTGTTTGAGGGAAGTAATCTCATCAACATCATTGCCTGCTACTATAATATCATCCACATATACAACAAGGAGTGTCAAGGAGGAACCACCCCTCTTGATGAAAAGTGTATGGTTTGAGCCTAACAGCTGGGTCGGGGGTGGTACAAAGGCAACTCATAGAATCAAGAATGCAATATGTTTTACATCGCATTAGCTACTTGAAGTAATGCAATTGTGGAGAAAAAGAGATTGTGGGTTTTACATGCTTGTAAATGCTTTATATGTTTGCTTTTATTTTTAAATTTTCATTTGAATGCACTTGACATCTTATGTTTATGTATTTTACCTTTAGATAATAGATTTTTTAAAACATTTATTTTAAAATTTAAGTTTATATTTTTTATTAACATTATGTTTAATATTGTTTGGATTTTTTGCATGTTAAATTTTTTTTGGCATTTTTTTTGAATTTTTTGACATTTTTTATTATTTTTGTTTTTTTTTTGTAATTTTGTGCCTTGCTTCTAAAAGGCACATGCCTTGCCTTGTGCCTCAGGTGCATTTTGTCCCTTGTGCCTCAGGTGCATTTTTTAGCATCTCCGTTTCCCCTTACGAACTGCAATGGGAAGGTCAAGATCATCAGTAGATGGCAATGGCTCTGTGATGGTAGTCTCAGGAATGGGAGGTGAAGCTGTAGTATCTTGATCATGTGTTATAGAGGAAGCTGGAACTGGCTTGGGCTGATCAAGAGCACCAAAGTCAACTTGCCTCCACCTCTTATGGAAAACCCTCGACTCCTTACATTTCTGACAATGATCTTCTTGACACAATTCCTTTTCAAGAACAAGGATAGGAAGGGGAACTTCAGGAACAAACACACCCCTCTCATCTCTATCCCCTTGAGATGAAACACTAGGATAGTAAGGAACATCCTTAAAAATGGTGACATCCATAGACACAAACTGAGAGCCATAAATTTGGTCATAATAGCAATGTCCCTTTGATTTTGTGTATAGCCGAGAAATATGCATTTGGAAGCTTTAGGATAAAATTTAGAACAATTAGGCCCCAAAATTTGATCAAAACATGTGCACCCAAAGACTTTAAGAGGGATGGCAAAACAAGTCTTTCTTGGGATACAATAAAGTGAAATGAGCTTTCATACCACAGACACGGGAAGGAGCTCAGTTGTTGATATACACAACCGTATGAATTCCATCCCCCCAAAAACATATAGGGACATTCGAATTTAAAATGATGCTTCTTGAAACCTCAAGGATGTGCCTGCTGTTTTTCTTAGCTACCCCATTTTTTTGAGGGGTATGAAGATAGTTGCTTTAGTGAATAATCCCATATTCAAGGAAGTACAAGTTCAATGACTTGCGATTTAGTGAAGTACTCATTGACATTATCAGATTTAAAGCTTTGATTCTAACCCCAAATTGAGTGAAAACCATTTGGTGAAAGGCACGGGTCAAAATAGGGATCTCATCATGGGAACACATGAGATGAACCGAAGAGAAATGAAAATAATCATCAACAAATAACAAGAAATATTTGTATCCCCCATGGCAATGTTATTATATGGTTCTCAAATATTAATATGCACAACTTCAAAAGGAACAATGCTTCTTTTATTACTCATAAGTATAGATTGATCTACAATGTTTTGCCAACTCACAACTTTCACACTTGGACTGAGTCAAATAAAGTAGGAACGTCTCCTTAAAGACTCAAAAGAAAAATGACCTAACCGATTATGCCAAACCATAATCTGAGTCACAGAGAGAGAAAAAAAGACTTTCCAGCTCCTTTATTGCTTCTAGGTGGGTGCTCAAGAAAGTAGATCCCATTCCCCTTATGGCCAGTCCTAATTACCTTTTGTCACTAGATCTTGGAGAACACAATGATTAGGGAAATAGATCCACTTAACAATTTTGATTCTTAGTAATGCTACTAACAAAAAGTAGATTATTACTAAGTTTGGGCACATGTAAAGTTGATGATGAAGTAAGGACATTAGACACTCTTAATGTCTCCCTTGCTAGAGAGGGGAGCAAGAGAGTTTAAGAGAGCCATCAACAATAGAGACCTTGTCTCTAGTCTCTACCAGAGGGCAAATGATAGGAAGAAAATAGTGAGGCTAAACTGGTTGTATGGTTAGAGGCACATGAATCTACTATTCAATAAAGATCAATGTTACTTGGAGTTAAGGCAGGATAGTCTGTAGTAGCTATTGTACCTAAGTGAGCAAAGGCTGAAGTGGAGTTAGAAGGACCAGAGGTAGATTAAGAAATTTGAGATGGTCCAGTGATGCCAATTCCATTCTCCAACTGTGTCAAGACTGCCCTGGCTGCAGCCAAGGCATCCAAGGAAGTAGATCTAGTTCCAGTAAAGGGTGAAACATCTGTAGTAGTGGTACCATTTGCATTTCCCTTCTTATTCTTAATTCTTGAAGGTGCCAACTAAGGATGAAGCTTCCAACAAGTTTCTTTAGTGTGTCTAGGTTTTTTGCAATAGTCACAAACCACCTCCTTTTTTTTCTTCCTTACCTCTCTCTCTCCTTATCTCCACAATGCTTCGGCTTCATAGCTACTAAGGCTGATTCAATTTGGGAATTTTGTAGAATAATTTTCCTTCTGCTCTCCTTACTATGCACCAAAGAATATGCATGAGACAAGGTAACACTTTCCCTAGTGAGAAGTTTCTGTCTCGCAATATCATATTCAGAATTCAGCCCTGCAACGAATTCAAAAACCCTATTTCTTTCCACTAATTTGTTATACATTGCTGCGTCCTATTGACTTTCCCATTCAATTGCCTCCAAATGATCAATTTCATGCCATAGACACTTCAAAGTTGAGAAGTACATCGACACAGGTTTCTCTCCTGTTTCAGATTTTCCACTTCAGTTTTCAGCTCATAGGCCCTGGCTACATCAAGGGGCTGAGAATAAGTTTCCTTCAAATTATCCCAGTTGTCTTTAGTTGTCTTGGTCCGAGGATAGTTTGATAGTTTCTACTGATATGAGGCTGCATTGGGTTGCAAAGCCAAGTCGTAACTAGATAATTTTCTTGAACCCACTTGGCATAGGAAGGGTCTTCCTTGGTGGGCATATTAATGTCACCATTTACATAGCCTAGTTTACCCCTTCCCCAATTGATTTAAATTGCTGTGTTTAATACTAAAATATTTAAACTAATATATTTGAAATACTATTGTCCTAGATATGATGATTTGCTATGGTTAGTCATTGGTTGGTTGAAAGAAGGGGTATATAGTCAAGACAATTGCAAATTCATGTAAGATGGGTTAGGAGATCTGCTAATGGTTTGGTGGATGGATTAGCTAAGCAAGTAATATATAGACATCATTTGTTCTAGCCTCAATGTTAAAAGGGTGGTCGGTCTTTTTGTTGTAAAGGGTTCTATTCCTAACAACTTCTTGTTGTATTCTTTTTCTTTAAGTTTAAATAAAATTCTCAGAATTGCTGATAAAAAAAGATGCTTTGCCATGTTATGAGAGGGAAATCTAATATTCTTAATAAAGAAAATTGGTACTTTTTTCAATTAATGTGCATGTTCAATGTTATATCAAACTGGGAACTCGCTGTGGTTTGGATTTTTATTTTATTTAATTCTTATCACGTACTTGCCTAGATACCTGCTCAGTAGGTGCCCCAGTGTTGTCTAGAATCACCTAGACTCCTTGACAACTATGTTCCCAGCTACTTCCTCCAAGAATTGGCTACATAGTCGGAAGTTTACATATTTTCTTTAAAATCTATTGCAATTTTTTGTTAACTGTCACTGATGGAAGTGAATTCGGCTTATGAAGGCTCTATGGTATTTGATTATTTGTCTTGGAAATCGAAACTGATCTCTTTTTTGTTCTTAACTTGTGGTTTCTGTTTAGTTTTTTCAAATATCGGTTTATCTTCTGTAGTCCTGTATCTAGTTTTTAAAGTTATCTGTTGTGTTCATGAACCATGTATTATGCTTTTTTTTATATGTACCATGTATTATGCTTTTTTTTATATGTACCATGTATTATGCTTTTGTTTACAGAAAAAAGAAGGCGATTCATAAGACTACAACCACAGATGACAAAAGGCTTCAGAGTACCTTGAAAAGAATAGGGGTGAATGCTATCCCTGCTATCGAGGAAGTCAACATTTTTAAGGATGATATAGTCATCCAGTTTTTGAACCCTAAAGGTAATACTTGATGTTCAAGAATGTCCTATATCATTTCAATTATGGGCCTCAAGGCATTTTTCTTGAGCTATTCCTTGATATACCACTCAAGGCATAAGCCTTCTGTGGTTTTTAAAATATTGGTAATATCCCACCATGAAGAGGGCTTTAAAACATTTATCAACCATTGCCAGCTTTATATGCTTTCTCATTCTAATACACTTTTCTCCTATTTCAGTTCAAGCCTCGATTGCTGCCAACACTTGGGTTGTTAGTGGCTCTCCTCAGACAAAAAGTATTCCTTACTGCTCTCTTTATTTAGAACAATGCCGTTTTGTCTTTTTTGAATTTCAGTATGTGCAAATATGTCATGAAATGCTTCACAAGAATGGTGATCATTCTTGGATTAATCTGTTAAGCTTAGTATTTTAGGTTGTTTAATTTTGTTACTGTACCTTGAAAATTATGTTTGTAATGTCATGTCTGGTTAATGTGATATATACATATTTTTTGGAAAGATCAGGTGCCATTCGTTTTAAAAAGGCTTTGTACAAAAGATTCACTGGGCAAACCCACCTATAGAGTGAGTTGTTGTATTAGATGACCTATACAAAAGGAAACAACTTAACATGTTCATGAAAAAAATATCAATCTATTAAAATTAGGCCCTGGTTAATCTATCAAGAAAAGGCCCAGGTTATGTGCAAACTCTTCCCTCATGGAGAACCACAATCATCCAAAAATATCAATCTCTTAAAATTGTTCCTCATCAATTCATCTTCTTGAGGGAATATCTGTGGAAGATCATTGCATTGCAGTCTTCTAAATGTTCTAAGTTATACCAGTGAGAATGGCCTTCCATGGAGGCCTGCCCTTCTTGAAGAAACCAACTTGCCAATGGAAGAGAGCCTCTGATATTGTGTGCTGAAAACACCGGCACAACTTGATAGCACTTGGAAAATGCCACCAGGATCTATTACTGACCCACCAATGTAGAAGCAGATGGTCACCTGATTCAAGCTCAAAATTACAGAACTCACAGCCTTTGAGTTGATTTCCATGCCCCTCTTTTTTAGCTTATCCTTGGTGAGTCATTTGATTAATGCTGCAGTCTACACCAAGGAGAGTTTTTATGGTACATTTCAGTGATTTAAAAGGCGCGCCTAGGTGCTCAGGCGAGGCGCATTTTAGGGTAGGCGCCTCGCCCAGGTCCTAGGCACACTCCTGGTGCGCCCAGGCATGCGCCTGTTGTGCCTTAGCCCTGGCATGCGCCTTTTGAAAACTTGCCGCTTTTTCCCTTTTTTTCAGTCTGGTTGCTGGGCTGGGGGCTCTGCCCCCGGACCCCATGCCACGCCCCTCGAGGCCAGCCCAAACAAGTCCATGTTAGGGTCTTAAATTCTTAGATTTCACACAAAAAATAATAATTTTATAGTTTAAATTGCTTTTAAGAAGATATTTTATTAAGATGAATGGATGGACAACATTACCAAATAGGGGGTTCTTGAAGTTTCGGTGAGCGAGCGAAACTTGTTTGGGCTTGCCTCGAGGGGCGTGGCACAAAGGCGGCTCGTAGAATTAGGAATTTAATATATCACATTAGCTACTTGATGCAATTGAGAAAAAAAAGAGATTGTGGGTTTTATATGCTTGAAAATGTTTTATATGTTTGATTTCATTTTTAAATTCTCATTTGATTATGCTTTACATATTATATTTATGTATTTTAATTTTAGATAATAGGTTTTTTAAAACATTTATTTTAAAACTTAAGTTAATATTTCTAAAATAGTGCGCCTTGCCTCAAAAAGGCACGCGGGGGCGCCTTGTGCCTTGCACCTTAGGTGCAAAATGGCCCTTGCGCCTTTTTTGCGCCTTGCGCTTTTAAAGCACTGGTGCATTTGCTTTCCATTCAATTCCAGTAGGGAAATCAGCATGTTTAGGTTTCTATAATCTGCCTCCTGATCGTGAAACATCCACTGTGCTCCCATATCTAGATGCTGTCTGTTGTCATCATAATGTTGCAGGTTGCTGATTCTCCAGCTTCCAGCCTCGAAGGTTTCAGCGAAATTTGGGTACCCAGAGTGCTCTATGAGCACAGACCTTTGTTGCACTGATCAATTGATGCCTCCTACTTGGCAGCCGCTGCAAACACGTTTTGAAAACATAGCTGCAACAGGCTGATCCCATTATCAAACATCATTCCAGAATTTTGACTCTGGAATCCCTCCCCACTTTGAATTTCGCCTCAGCAGTATAATCATTATGAACTTTTTCAATACTCTTCCAAGATGAACAACCAAGGTTGTTTGTCTGAATTTGGACACCATCCTCCCTGACTAGATCTGAACTTGGACTTTTTTGATTCCCTTTCCAACTGGAGCCTGATTCACTGCTTGGAATGTCCTAGTTCCCAACCAACAGCAGATTTTGGAAAGCACACCTAACTTTAATAAGCTAGGGAACACTTGGGTCCTCTTTTCAAGCTGAGCTTTTTACCCCCCTTTGGCCAGTATTGGGAAGAGGAAAAAGTATTAAATTGGATGGTTAGCTAAAGTGCTTGTGATTAAAGTGAGGTTACCTCCTTTATACAGGTAAGAGAAAGGTATTTGCTAGAGTGCTTGTTAGCTTACCCCCTTTAGACAGGTAAACAAATGTCTACTCAGATACCTGTTTTATATCCGCTTGTTCTAACACTGGGTCCTAAATTGAGCAAGATATGATCTGCTTTCCCAATGGTATGCATAAATATTTAATGGGGATTTTGTCTTTTTCTATTATTCACTTAATTCCAAAATATGATCTGCTTGTACAATAAAATGGCTGTAATACTGCTTTCTGTTGGCTACGACTTCTTAAGTTTATTATTTATCCTTCTGTGAGTGTGGGGAGAGACCACCATCCTTACTTGGCAAGCCATTATTTGTTCTCTGTTTATTTTATATAGTTACAGGAGTTATAATTTGATCTTTTCTTTTACAGAATTGCAAGATATTCTCCCAGGGATCATCAACCAATTGGGTATGTGCCTTTTTTATCTTTGTATTCCAAATTCTTGTGTTATTTGTCCAATGTTCTTTATGTCATGACTGTATTGAAAGGTGCTATTATTTGATTGATAACATTCGATTACAATCTTTCATGGTTCTACTCTTTGACAACCAGATACTGAACACCACCATTCCAGTGTGTAACAGGATACGTACCTGTATGACACTGGGACTGCCTGGAACCTTCTATTGTATAAAGCATTAACTCTTTTAGAGTATTACTGAGCTTTTTTAAATATGTACATTTTTGTGTTCTAACAAATTATTGTAAAAAAGATTGTACATTTTAGAAGTTTGATTAATTTGCACAAGTTACAAGTATTGAGAAATGACACCGTTGACTGGTCTTGTGCATGAAATGTGAAAGACAACAATTCAAATAGAAAATGTATTTTTATTGATATAAAATAAAAGCAAATGAGATAATTTTTTTTCTTTCTTCTCTTGAGTATAATTCATCTGATTCTGTTGTCAATGCAGTCAGGATCCTTGGTGTGGTTCCAACTCAATTATTTGGATGTAAAATCTAAAATGTGGTTCCTCTTGTACTAGGGCTTCAAGCTTGATCTAAAATGAGAACCATGTTCTTGCATTGTTGGTTGTAGTATGCAAAATCTTGCAAACTTATATGTATAAAAGATTTGAGGCTTCAATATAAACTAACCTCCCATATATCGCTTAAGCATGTAGTGTATGGAGCCACCCTTTCTTATATCTTTTAACTTACTGCAATGAAAGAGAAGGTTTTGGACACTTGGATCAGTGTTTGAATGTCCCATTTTTTGATAGGTGTCCTTTTTCGTGCCCCTTTCAGTAACACTTTGTACTTTAAATTTGATCTCCTTTCCATTGAACTCTCACCTTTAAAGGACCTAGCTACAGTCTCCAGTTCCTTCAGTTATCTGATTACCAATTTAGAATCACCTTCAATCAGCAATCTCCCAAGTCCCATCATTCTGTTCTCCAGTGACCTGTATTCCCTGTAAAACTGCTTGGACCACTGCACTCACAGTATCCCCCACTCCAATAGGACCAGAGAATAAGGCCATGATCTGATTCTCTGCATTTCTGAAGATTCCCCCTATACCAGAAGGTCCAGGATTACCTAGGATGTTACCATTAAACTTTAGCTTGATAAAAACTTCTTCACAGGGCTTCCAATCCACAACAGGCTTGTTCTTAATAGTAGGACTTTTTGCAATCAATTCCCATTTCACCAAATGTCTGCATAAGAGAATTGTGAGAAAAGGTCCAATGCTTTAGCCTAATTAATAGCAAAGGCACAATCCACCTGAAACCAAAAAGACCAAAAAGCTTTTCCCAAAGTCCTATAACCAAAGGGTAGAAGATTAGTAGGTGATAACAACTTTCTCCATTAGTTTTTTTTTTTATCAGCAACTTTCTCCATTAGCTTTGCAAAGGACAGTTTGGGGAAATATTAATACTAGGTCTTCTATTTTGCAGATTGTCCAAAGTGTTTAATTTCCTAAGAGTGACTTCCGAACAAAGAGCTTCCAACTTGGGAGAGATGGGTTTGGTCCAGATATCCTTAGAGGAAAAAGAAGCACAAGAAAACAGTCCTAGAGGGTTAGGAGTCTAGATTCAAGCATCAAATTTAGAAGGATCCAAATAAACAGAATCAAGAATTTTGAGGTGCAATGTTGCCTTGTCAACCTCAAAGTTTCTCAAGTCTCTTCTAAAACCCAAATCAAAAGACTGGGAGAAAACTACAAACCTCTAAATGAGTTCATTTTTAATGAGAGAAAAGGAGTACGATGAATTGAAAAAGGTCCTTGAGGGTGGAGTTATACCAATTCACATGATCCTCCCAAAACAAAACCCTATCTCAAATACACACGCCATGCCTGATGAGGCGTAGGAATTGGGAAGAATGGAATTTATAGCAATCCACAGAGTTTTCAAAGTGGCCTGCTGAGAAATACCAGCAGGTATTTCTCCACAGCCTTATGGCATAGCCTTGCGCCTTGCACTGGCTATTACTTTGTGTGCCCTTGAATACTTCTTACAACCTTATGGCATAGCCTCTCCCTTTCTAGAGGCCATCTCCACAGCCATTTACCCAACAAAGCTTCATTGTTATTCCCTACGTTACTTATTCCCTAACTTGCATGTTCCTTGCTTGTACACACTGGTTCCTATTTACTAGATGATCCTTTATACCTTCATTGGGCTCCCATAAGAAGTCCCTCTTAATCTTCTCTACTTTGAACACCTCCTTTTGTGGCATCTTAAAAAGGAAGTACACTGGCATGTTCGCTAATGTAGACTTTATCGAAGTAATTCAACCCCCAGAAGAAACATAGTTTTTCTTCCAAACTGATAATTTCTTTCCACAAATTTCTTCAATTGGACAACAAAATCTTCCTTCCTATGGGTTGGCTCCTAAGAGCATACCTAGGTGTTACAATGGCGAACTAGTGGTAGAACCACCTAAGAGTCTAAGACCCCTGCTACTTCTGCCAACTCTTCCTCATCCATACTCAACCCTACCACACAACTCTTTTCAAAATTAATCTTAAGTTTGGAGTGGTCCCATTCCCCCTAATGTTAAGGTTTTCTGTTGGGAAGTGGCTATTTAGGTCATCAATATCTATGAAAGACTCCAATGTAATAAGAAGAATTGGTTCATTTCACCCAGTGATTTAAAAAGGCGAGCCTAGGCACACAAGCAAGGCGCATTTATTGTAGGTGCCTCGACCAAGTCCTAGGCGCAACCCATTCAAAAGGCGCACGCCTGATGCGCCTAGGTGTGCACCTTTTGAAAATTTGACGCTTTTTCCTTTTTTTTTGAGTCTAGCGACTGGGCCGGGGGCTCCTTTTTTTGACTTGTTTGGGCTTGCCTCGTGGAGCGTGGCATAAAGGCGGCTCGTAAAATTAGGAATGTAATATGTCACATTAGCTGCTTGATGTAATTGAGAAAAAAAGAGATTGTGGGTTTTATATGCTTGAAAATGTTTTATATGTTTGATTTCATTTTTAAATTCTCATTTGAATATGCTTTACATAATATGTTAATGTATTTTAATTTTAGATAATAGGTTTATTAAACATTTATTTTAAAATTTAAGTTTATATTTTTATTAATATTATGTTTTATAATTTTTTTGATTTTTTTGCATTTTTATGAATTTTGTTGCTTTTTTTTTAAATTGTTCACCTTGCCTCAAAAAGGCTTGCGCCTCAGGCGCAAAATGGCCCTTGTGCCTTTTTTGCGCCTTTTGCTTTTAAAACACTGATTTGACCTCATGTTTGTATCCTTTGCTTGAAGAGTGGGGAGAATATCAACAACCTTTCACTTCACTGTTCCTTTGCTTCCTTTGTGTGTCAGTGTTTGTTTTCCTTGGAAGGCCCTGGCTTAGTTGGATGACCTTTTCAACCCATGCTGGTTGAGATTTACTACGAGGCAAAAAATTTTATGGCAGTGGTTAAGAGGGGTCATTCTTTGGGGTTGGTGGTGTGAGAGGAATGCAGGAATATTGGAGAAAAATATAAGACACTGGAGGAGGGTATGCGAACTTCTGTTGATTAGGGTGTCTCATTGGGTTTCAGTTTGTGATGAATTCATAGGTGTTTCAATGAACGACCACCAAGACTGGCTGAGTAGTTTCCCCCAACAGTTGGAAGGCTGAAATTGAACTTTGATGGGTGCTGTTCGGGAGAGTTAGGAGGAGGGTATGCGAACTTCTGTTGATTAGGGTGTCTCATTGGGTTTCAGTTTGTGATGAATTCATAGGTGTTTCAATGAACGACCACCAAGACTGGCTGAGTAGTTTCCCCCAACAGTTGGAAGGCTGAAATTGAACTTTGATGGGTGCTGTTCGGGAGAGTTAGGAGTTAGGGATGTTGTGAGATGAAAGTGGTAGTATTCTTCTTAGTTTCTCAGGTCCAGTTGGACATGGGATCTGTCTCGGGGGGATGAAAAGTATTCTTCTTAGTTTCTTAGGTCTAGTTGGACATGGGATCTGTCTCGGGGGGCTGAAATGTTCGTAGCAATTCAAGGGTTGGTATTGATAAAGATAAAGGGGTGGAAAGAAGTGGACATTGAAGGATAGCTAAACAGTTATTTCTTGGTTAAAGAACAGAGAAGAAATCCCTTGGAGGATGAGGCCTTTGGTAAGACAGGCACTGTCCCTGGGGGATCCCTTGAATACCTCATTCACTTGGATTCCCAGAAGTTTCAAGTCTTAGGCTAACATGTTGTCTAGAGTGGAAGCGTCCAAGGACCATCTTGAGTGGGGTTGTCCAGGACTGGGATGTAATTTGTAACTTATTAGCAATAGCATGAAAGAATCTAGTGTTACCATCCCCTTCTTAATCCACTTATCTCTATATTTTTGCTTGCAACTTATTCCCTCCCTTAGTAGTGTTTCCTCTAACTCCTTCAACTTGCTTCTTAGATCTCTCTCCACCTTCGATGGAGCTCTCCCCCTCCTTCCTGTTTAAATCCTCAATCTGTGAAATTAAGCTGGCTTTCTTTTCCTCGAATCTCCCAAAAGTGACTATTCCATTCTTTAATTTTGTCCTTCAAGTATTAAAGTTTCCTCAAGAATCTTTGCCTTTCCCACTTGGGAAACTACCTCTGTTGATTCCACAAATCTTTCACATTATCCTTGAAGTCTGGGCGGGTCAGCCACATGTTCTCAAACCTAAAAGGTGTAGGCCCCCCAAGGTACTCCACTGGAAGATGCAGATGAGCCAATGGTCTGAGGTAACTCTAGGTAATGTCCTTCCCAAAAAGATCTCTCCAATGATCTTCCCAATCTGGGGAAACCATAAACCTGTCCAGTTAAGAACAAATAGGATTTGCTTGGAGATAAGACATAGTGAACCTAGGTCGTCCTAGAGGAAAATCTCTCGAGAGGAAGGAATCAATGAAGTCAATAAATTTCCTCATACTGGTTGTCTCCCATTGCCTTGCTCTATTTGATTCAGAAATGGTCGCCAACCAGGCCTCTTCCTTTGTAGGGTCTCACATTATTAATCTTCATGTGGTATGCTTCCCAACAGAAATCCCTCTCTCTGGGAGGGACCAATCCGTTCCAGATTTCTTTATTAGGGAAAGTGTGAGGGACTTGTGTTTGTTTTTCCATTCACATTTTAAACCATTTATTCCAAGGGTTTAGGTTTGAAATCATATATCTGAATCCTTGTTTATTTTTTGCAAAAAAAAAATCACTTTTTGGAAGAGTCAAATACAAATATGTTGAGTTCTATCAAGATATGTTCTTTACTTTGTTTCCTTGTCTCTTTTAATTTTTTCAAGAGACTTCTGTTTGGAGTCTTTGCTAGAAAATAATTTATTTAGGTTACTTAGGCTTTTAGCAACTGTATTGAGTTTATTTTTCATTATATATATGCTAAAGAACCATTATATGTGAATTAAATGATTTTTTAGTTGAACTTAAATTATCATCTATAGCTTCTTTGTACAAGTTGCAAACTCTGTTTGAAGTATATACATGGTGGATATGGATTAAAAACAGTGTAAATCACTTCTCTATATGCATTTAAGATTTTTAATGCATCTGCTTTTTCATTTTTTGACAAGTTTGTAAGAAAAACAGAAATATTCTTATTCATAAAAAAACAGAAATATTCTTGTGATTCACAATTCTATTTGATATAATTCAACCTTCCCTTTATGATTTATGAAACAGTTTTAATTTTTAGAACACTAAGGCCCTGTATGGTTTGCAGGAATAAGGGTCTGGAATTGGAATCGGAATGCACTATTCCGATTCCAGCTGTTTTGGTTGGGCGGAATCGGAATCCCATTACCATTCCTGCTGGAATGGCATTCCCCATTTGAGGGAATGGCCAATTTCCTGCCCCTCCCTTGGCCTTGGGATTGAAATCTCATTCCTTTTGATTCCAATTCCCATTCCCATTCTTGTCTGAACCAAACAGATTATGGGAATAGGCAATTCCAGTTATGATTCTGAAGGATTCAACTCCGATTCCAACTGCGAACCAAACGGACCCTAAAATCCAGCATAATGGAGGTTTCTCCATCAACTACAGAAGCCCCATTAGATTCAGAAATTACAAAACTCACTTTAAGCTGTTTTGTGCTAAGATAATTTGTCATATCCCCATAATTGGTTGGTTACAAGACGTTACTACAGGATAAGAAATTTGGAGAAAGTTAATTTCTTTGTCCATTATTCTTTCCTCTCTACGTCAGTTGTTTTCATGCCATCTCCCTTTTAGTGTAAACAAATTAAAGTGGCTGAAAACTTCTAGAAAGTTCGAAATAATAGCTGAATTGTTTCATCCTTCAATCTTACATCCATTTTGCTGAGAAACAAATGGAACATTAGGTCCAGTTTTAAATGCACGGGAGTGCAAATACCCTATACCAGAAATGAAATAATGACTAACTGTAGAATATGCATGTTTAAATTTCCTAATGCCAACATTTTTTTGGAGAACTTTAGATTCAAATCATGGTTTGGTTTCCTAGTTTATCAACTGTGCTGTTTATATTGGTGTTAGATATTTACATGCTGGGGAAAGGTTTAATGTCTTCACTTTGTGCTCGTTTGAATTTGCCCTTTTGATGGTTTCTCGTATAATTTACAGGGCCAGATAACTTGGACAATCTGAGGCGGCTTGCGGAGCAGTTTCAAAAGCAGGCACCGGGTGCAGTTGCAGCACAGGAAGATGATGATGAGGTCCCTGAACTTGTTGCTGGAGAGACATTTGAAGCTGCTGCTAACGAGGCTCCTTCCTCCTAGCTAGAGATGTCTTCTTGGAAGCAATCTGTTTTCTTTTTCTGTTGGTCTTGTTACAAAATTTTGTGGATTTATTTTTTACGATGAACCAGAAATTGATATTGTTCACAAGACAAGTCTCATGCAAATGGTCTCTGCCCCTTTCCATAATGTGCATCAAATTTTATGTGGTGTGGCTGGCAATGCTGGTTGATTTTGTATTGCCCCTTTCCATTAGAGCTCTCGTTTTCTCTTTTCTGTAATCTTCCATTAGGGCTTCTGTATGTGATATTATTTGTATTCCCAAGTGCTCTCCATTGATCCGATCAACATAAAAATGTTTCACCTACTTGATAGTTAAATCCGAATTCTATTTTCTTAACGATTAATGGATCTAGTTTGGACTTGTAATCTAAAGTGCAACCAATTGCATTAAAATGAGAAAAGATATTTTATATTTATAAATAAAAATAAGCAAGAAATGATACCGATATTGCACAAATTTTACATGATGAAATCATTCAAGTATTTCTCGTTACGTTGCAGCGATCTTTAATTGCCGCGATCCTGGTGTTTCTTGGCTATTAAATGTCGCTTTGTAACCTTTTCCTGTGTTATACTGTTATTATATAGTCTTACTTTCTTTATCTATCAATATATATATTTCTTGTTACAATAGAGTGGTCATTTGCCCTTCATATGAGAGAATCTGTGCTTCTGGCAAATGATACATGAAATGTGTTATTTGTCAAACTTAAAATTCATAGGAGTGAACAGCAGCACCCTAGTTTCAACTCTCGCATGTTGAACAAGTTCACGAGAGCATCAGTCATCGGCTATCAATCACTCGTACACCCAAATGCTCATCAATTTCCATAATTTTCCTCGCATCTCTGTGATCTTGCAACAGATTGGGAATGAAATAAATGCAGCCGTCCCTGAGCACTAAAAAGTAAAAACCACTAGATTATCAACATGAATACAAAAAAACGGATATATAGCTATAGCCTAACAAGCCCCGGGTCATGTCCAAGGTGTCAATGGATTGGTTTTGGATTGTATCCGTCCAAACCAAAATGAATTTGGACGAATTGGACAGACCAACAAGACAATGAAGTGGACCAATCCAGACTTGATGGTGCAAAGTATTTAATTATTTATTGGATTGGATTGGACCTGGTCTGTCCATAATGAATTAATATTGGATTTTTGGGTTGGATTGAGCCAATACCTGGTCCGTTGCTATAAGATAAGAATATATGTCAATGGACCGGATTTGGGTTGAAACCTGTCTAAATTAAGATGAATTTTAACAGATTGGATGGTCTAAACATTAAATTGGACCAATCCAAAATGATTCAAAATATTCATTGGATTGAATAGGACCCGGTCCATTTGTAATGGATTCACACTAGATTGGATCTGATTGGACCAATCCAGTCCAATTTACACCCCTACTCCAAGCAATGAATGTTGGTAGAGTAAAACTAGTACAACCATGTTTGACCGGCTTGGGGGCTCTGGAGAGGGGAATGATTCACAAAGCCCACCTCTACCATAATTAGCAATTATTAATATTCTACTCAACTAAGCATTGTCCCAAGAACTGGTGACAAGGCCTCTTTGTTTTTCAGATTTTGAGAGAGGGGAAATGGTATAGACAATCAGACATTGAATAGGATCGGTCCAAAATATTCTTTGGATTGGATTGGATCTGATCTATTTGTAATGGATTCACACTGGAATGGATCGGATTGGACCAAATCCAATCCAATTGACACCCCTACTCCAAACAATGAATGTTGGTAGAGTAAAACTAGTACAACCATGTTTGACTGGCTCGGAGGTGGCTTGGAGGCTCTGGAAAGGCGAATGACTCACAAAACCCACCTCTACCATAATTAGCAATTATTAATATCCTACTCAACTAAGCATTGTACCAAGAACCGGTAATAAGGCCTCTTTGTTTTTCAGATTTTGAGAGGGGGGAAACAGTCCATACATTGAATTGGATCAGTCCAAAATGGTTCAAAATATTCATTGGATTGGATTGGACCTAATCCATTTGTAATGGATTCACATTACACTGGATCGTATTAGACCAAGTCTAGTCCAATTGATGCCCCTACTCCAAACAATCAATGCTGATAGAGTAAAACTAGTACAACCATGTTTGATTGGCTTGGGGGTGGCTTGGGCGCTCTGTAGAGGGGAATGATTAACAAAACCCACCTCTACCATAATTAGAAATTATTAATATTCTACTAAATTATTTCTCCGATCAGATTGATGTACATTTTGACATTTATTGTAAATGAATAAAAGTACATAATTGATTCATGTCTTTGTGGTGTGTTTCTGTGTAATACCCTTAAACTGGACACTTAATGAGACTCGCGTTAGTTTAGAATCTTCACAGCCATTTGATAGATCTAGGGAGATTTATCCTACCAAGGCTGACACTGATGTGCCACCAAGTTGGTTGGGGTGGCTTGTCTCAAATGCTAGGGTGAGACCTGAGGTACATGCAGTGTGGGTTTTCTTGAAACCCTGAATCGGACCAAAATTCTAATATTGCCTTGGACCTTGGAGATAGATGGGCAAAACTGAAATGTTACACCTAACCCCTAGACTCGATTATGATATTGCACTAGGTGTCGGATTGGTTTGTCTTTAATGTGTCAATCAGTGAGATCCTTAGAGGGGATCAAAACCTAGGTATGTTGGGACAGTACGAGAATTCATCTAAGTGGATGATCATAGTGACAGGATCAGCCCCTTTATCGGACAAAGTGAATGATCGGGGATGCACTTTCTCTGATTTTAACCTAAACTGCTAGTAGTTGATTTCAACCGTTGAAATTTGTTTTGCAAAATATATTTATATAAAGATATACATACATATATATATATATATATGTATGTATATCTTTATATAACTCGGGATCCATGTGAGTAGAGAGTGCAGCACTATACCTTGCAGCCGAGGGAGAGGTCCCCTCTTGTTGGGCAGTATTTGATCATTATGGGCTGAGAGGTTAAGTGTAAGACCATTGAGGGTAATACCTAATGGGCTAACCTTGCATCTGCCCATAGACCTTGGGTTTTTATAAGTGGCTGGACCCAAGGACCATTTAGTGTAAATGTTGGGCCCGTTAAGAACCCATGGTGATGGACTTAGGGGTTCACTATCTCCCACAGTGAATTCGGCTAGGCCTTGTAACAAAGGTTGGGCTAAACCCATGTGGCTGATGTGTAGATCAATGTTTAAGTCCCATACCATACAAGGATAGCCAACTGAGCAACATGTTAAGAGGTTAAGTGATCACATAGACTTAATGGGCTTAAAGCCCTTTCGAACTAGCTTAATAAGATTAATTAAATAAGGGGCGTTCTAGTATTTGGATCAGCTAATAGGATAAGGGATTATCCCTATCCACTCAAAGAGTCTAGATCCAAATAAAGATTTGGATCAGGAAACTCCTAATTAGATTAGGAAGGCTGATCTTTATCTATAGATAAGATAATGGATTATCCTTATTTCTTAAAGAGAGTCTAGATCCAAATATAAGATTTGAGAGTAGGGCAAACCTCCATAGACATCTGATAGTTTGTTGAATTGAGAGAGAAGACAACATACAGTTTGACTGCACCTGTCTTTTGCTCTTATTCTTTCCTGCTCTTGCCACCCTACTCAGCTCGATCTCCACCAGTAGGAGTGATCAAGAATGGTTCTTGATATTGCCTTTTGCTAGAAGAGGCAATATGAAGTCATGCTCATCAGCCCTCCATCATATTTTTGTTGAAGAATTCAGTTCTTGTTGAAGAACCATCTTGCTGATTTTGCTTCACCTCACACCGTGTTATCTTCGGCGGAAGTAGTCTTTGGTTTTCTCCTTGGGCGTGAACACCTTCGTTGAAAGTTATTGTTACTTCGTATAGGTATATCCCTCTCCTACCCTTTTGGTTTCAGATCTGGTCTGGTTTGTTTCAAGATTGATCCTTAAAAATGCAGTTTTCTAAAATAGGGAATGTGATTCCCACATGGGAGAGAGAAAAATTTTTGAAATTTCGTCCAACCTTCCTACAGGGTTCGGCCATCCATATGATGGATCTCTCATCCCTTTATATTGTTCCAAGAACCGGTAGTAAGGCTTCTTTGTTTTCTAGATTATAAGAGAGGGAAAGTCGGTCATCGGGATTTTGATTCCTATTGATTGAGATACCTACATTCTTTTTTTAGATTTTATGTGGGGTCTATGGAAAACTCATTTTTCCAAGATATCACTTACCCGGGTAAGTGATATTGTCTCCTAGGTAGATAAGTAAATGTCTCGCTTAGGATCGGATGATCTGATCCATTTGCACCCCTAGTTCTCATTTGGGGGGAAATTGCCAACACTTGGATGGAACACAATTAAATCTTTTAATAATGGCTTTTTATGGTTAAAATGGTCATTGTCTTATTTACCTAGGAAATAAAAATCATATAAACATGTTCCCAAAAAACAAACAGAGCCTTAATATAAATCAAAAAACATAAAAATATCAATAAATAAATATTATGAATAAAATAAAGTGTTGTATGGAATTGTGATAGTTTGTAGTTCTAGCATTTTGAGTAGCATTGCTAGTTCAACTTAAAGCAAACACACAATGGTTCTAGTTAGGGATGCAAATGAATCGAATCGAATTTGAATCAGGGTATATCCGAATATGATCCGATAATAGAAATCAAGATCCGATCTGATCAGATCTCATAAATGGTGATTCAAATCCGAACATGATCCAATCCAATTTGAATTATGAAAATTGTAATAAATTATTAAAAGAAAAAACACAACAGTTTATATTAATATACATGAAATATAAAAGTGCAATATAAACATATTTATAAATGTAATAAAAGTGCAATATAAACACAATAATTTATATTAATAAATTATTAATATTGCACTTTTATAAAAATATAAAAGTACAATATAAACATATTTATAAATAAATATATTAATATACATGCATACATACATACATACATACATACATACATACATACATACATACATACATACATACATACATACATACATACATACATAAATAAATAAATATGGCTCTGATGGTAATGTTTGATTGGTTCAAAGAGGTCAAGATTATGGAAATTTGGGTCAACAAAAGGGTTTGAAATGAAATCTTAGTATGATGAATGGGTAAACAAGGGAGTTTTAAATTGAAAATTTATGGGTAGGTATTTAGGTATTTCTGGAGTTCAATGGTTGGTTTGATTAGTTCAGAGGTGTTAGGATCAAAGGGATCTGGGTTGTAGTTGTTTAGGCTAACAAGGGGCTCAGAATGGAATCTTGGTTTGATAGTGGGGTAAACAAGGGAATTTTAAGTTGAAATTTCATGGTTAGGTATTTTAGGAGGTCCTAGGTCTGATGGTAGTGTTTGATTTAATGGTTGAGGTGTAAATGAAGGTTAATCAAGGCCATCATATTGGTATCAGGCAAATTTAATGGTTGATCTAAGGGCTCTTGGTTTAAAATTTAGGCTATTTAGATTTCTTGGTTTTTTGGAAAAATCAGAAAGGTCTAATTGGGTGTTCAGGGTAAATTAGGGGTTTGGGCGGCAGACCGAATAAAAATTGGATACTAATAGTTTACTTAGGCTCTAGCTTTTCTTGTGATGCGCCATGCTAGTCTTTTGATTCAATGATGGGGGCCTGATAACCTGATTTGGCCTTGATCAACTTGATTCTTACCATGCTAATCTTCTACGTGAAATTCAAAGGTGAGCTGCAATAATTCCATGGCTGAACTTTGCACATGGTCTAGACTTTTACTAGGATTTTCTTGCCCCTAATTTATGGAAATCATTTGACTTAAAAAAATAGAACCTTTTTCTAAGTGTAATTGGTTGGTTTGCACATTATGCTCTTCTTTTTAAACTAGTTCATTGATGTGTATATGCTTTATGAGCTTGATGAAGTTAGTTGGATCAAACGGTTGTTCTTTTTTAGTTTTCTACTACATGCCTGCATTACAATGATAATGTGCATTGCCATATTGGGGGTTTCCTTTTTTGGCCTTTGAATTAGCTTATGAGCTAGGTTGTATCAAGAGCCTTATCTTCCTTACCTATTGATACCACTTCCACATATTGGTTGAGCCTGATGTACTTGGTGTAATCAAATGGTTGGTTCATTTGTTGCATAGTGTTGACTTGATGACTTTATATGGCTTGTTGGTCTCTTGATTGGCCTTGAGAGATGATTTGATGTTGGTCTTTTAGAGATCGAATCAACTTATTCTCACAGATTGTTTGTTGATGTTGATCAATTGCAATTGATGCATCATAGATTACTACTTGAGTTTAAATCTCATTCCCCAGTTGGTAACCTACATAAACTAGGGCTTGAAATGTATGGTGATTAGATAATGTCAATTTGCTTGCATATTCCTTATTCAAACTCTTTAAGACCATTGAAATTTGGTTTCTCCAATAGGCCACTTAAGGACTTGGGCTACTTGAGCCCTCTACCTAGATATGAGGTATGTAAATGATTCTCCTGGTCCTTAAATAACCAATTCTAGTTTACACATTGATAACAAGATGTCTATGTTATACAAGTAGTAATTCACAAAGGCATTAACTAGACTTGGCCAATTCTTCACTAAGCTAGGGTTGGTGTTCATTAACCAAGTCGCGGTAGGTCCAATTAGGATCTTTAAGAGTGATTAGGCTGAAAGCTCATCAGTTAAGCCCATGGACCTTAAGATTTGTTGATACACTCTAATGTGGGCCCTTGGGAACCTAGTTCCATTGTATTTGTCCATGTCAGACCTTTCAAAGCTTGGATGTAACCTTTGTCCTATAGTTAAGTCAAAGTTTTCTAAGTCAAAATTGTTGCCTTACAACTTGCTAAGGCTTTGTTCTAGGGGGGCTAATCACTGGTCTAGCCCTAGGTCAATTGAGGTCACGGGCAAGAGTGTTACCCCTTGTATGAAATTTTAGGCCAGTGGTTCTGTTGGAGTAGAGGACTAGGGTGTTTGATTCTAAACTAGTAGGGTAATTGTTTCCCCTTGCATAGGGACCTAGACTTGGTTGAACTGTTCCTGGTTTGATTGAATTGGCATTGGTGAGGGTTAGGTCAGATAAGGATACCTTTGGATGGGTTGCATTAGAACTGTGGCCCATGATGATTGAGCCTATCTTAGATTGCCTTGAATGGGATGAACTAGCATTAGTGGGGCCCATGAAGATTGATCTTGATAGTATTTCTCTTGGATGGGCTGAGTTGGCATGATTAAGGTCTATGAAATTTGAGTTTGAATCTATTGCCCTTGATTTGGTTGAACTGACATAACTAAGGTCTACAATGGTTGAGCGTGATTGCAATGCCCTTAGTTGGATTGGACTAGCATAGATGATGCCCAGGATGGTTAGGCTTGGGTGTTTTGCCCTTGGTTAGGTTGAACTAGCAAGGATGGTTCCCATGAAGGTCGTGCTTGAGTGTTTTGCTTGTGGTTGGGCTGATTTGACAAGGGTGGACCCATGATGGTTGGGCTTAAGTTGGATTGAACTAGCATAGATGAGGCCTAGGATGGTTGGGCTTGAGTATTTTGCTCCTGTGGTTGGGTTAAACTAGCAAGGATGGTGCCCATGAAGGTTGTGCTTGAGTGTTTTGCCCGTGGTTAGGCTGATCTGACAAGAGTGGAACCCATGGTGGTTGGGCTTAAGTGCCTTGCCCCTAGTTGGTTTGAATTTGCAAGGATGGGGCCCATGAAAGTTGGGCTTGAGTGTTTTGCCGATGGTTGGGCTGAACTAGAAAGGATGGGGCCCATGAATGTTAGGCTTAAGTGTTTTTCCCTTAGTTGGGTTGGGCTTGGTTCTTGGATAGGTGTTTGCTTACCTAGTTTTGGAAATGCTCTTTTTTAGTTTGGGATTGCTCTACTTGAGTTTGGAGTTGATCCATTTGTTGGCTCTTCTGGGATTGGATTGTTCAAATTGGACCACTTTCTGACTTAATTGTTTTATTACTCTAAACAATTAGGTAAGGCCCATACTTGGGTTGGGTTGGCCTTGGGTTGTAGTCATGGATTTTGGTTGTGTAGATTTTATTTAAAAGTGAATGAAGAATTGTACTTGCGTGGGCCTATAACTATTCCTATCTACTTGCTTAAGCAAAGATAAAACAAGAATAAAAATGCAAACAAAAGGACAAATGCAAGACATGAATACAAAATAAGCAAAAGACAAGTGCAAACAAATAGCAATGCATTGAAATGCCTTGCTAGGACTCCTAAGGGTAATTGCTTGGGCTCTACATGCAAGGGCTTGGCTTATGATTCACGATTCAAAAAACCACACCTGACTTGAACCACACATAAGGGTGCATAAATCATTTGCACAAAAAAGCATGATGAGATGCACAAAAATCATTGTGTAAAATAAAATCATGATTTCCAAATTGTGAATTACAGTTTGTGATTAAAAAACCACACTTAACTTGAACCACACATAAGGGTGTGTTTAACAATTTGAGAGGCCGAATTATGATCACTAACGTTTTAAGTTAAATCTAATAGTCATAATTTGATCAGGCATAATCAAAAGACATCATTCAAACGTTAACATTCATTAATTATTAACTAATTGTGAATAATCACAAAATTTGAATTTATGACTATATAAAGAGCCTCTTCAAATGGACATGTTTCTTTTCATGATGACTCTCTAGAATGTATGAACGGGTGTAATGCAATTCGTTTTTACACACAAATTTTCACATAAATTCACAACACAAATACTCTTAATTCTCTCGGTTCGAGTTTTGGCCTCTCATATAAGGTTTCTTTAGAGATTTTTCAACTTTGTGTAGGTGGGGTGGTAAGGCCTCCCTGAAGAACAGAAGATGACCAAGGATGCGTGAGGAGAGGAAAAAGAGTTCTAGTGAAAGGGGTGCAAGGACATTTAGTGAGGGAGGAAGGCATGCAATAACTCTCTCTCGATGCTCTTGGGATACGTCTCGTGTGGGGGTCTTTAGGCCCCCTCCTTTTATAAATGAATAGTTGAAGCTATAAAGGGAGACAAGGAAATGACAAAAAGAAGCCTCTCTTATGTTGGAAAAGTGGTTATGCTTCGTCGAGTACCTAACAGGTAAGCCCCTTCGAGGTTTCACCACATTTCCAATGAGAATCACTAGGCACAAGTCAAGGAGGCGAATGGAGAGGATGGGGGAGAGGGTTTTTGGCCTTTGGTTCCGGTGATAATGGGGGAAGCAAATACTTCGATTTGATTAAAGCTCAAGAGTTACTCTATTTTTATGGTCTCCCAAAAAAGACCTTGATGACTTTCTAGTGTCACGAGTCTAATATCGACAGATATAGAGACTGGACTGCATATGTACTTGGGGTGCTCATAAAAAACTAAAAAACTGAAAAAACCAAAAAACAGAAAAATTGATCCAAACCAAAAAAATGCAATCAATCAAACTGACCGATATATGTATTTATATGTATATTTTCTATCTTTTTAATATATCTCACATATTATCTATATATTATATATAAATATATTACATATATATATATATTTATATTTATAGCATTTATAATATAATATACATATTTATAATACATTATATGTCCTTTATTATTTATAATATAATATTATATATATTTATTTATCATATATGTTATAAATATAAAAAAACTGAAAATTCGAAAATACGAACCGATCAAAAACTGAAACTGATCAACCACTAGTATCAGTTCAATTTCAAGAAAAACCCTATGGTTCAGTATTAGAGAATCCAATGTATTGTTGTCTCCTACATTTGGTAGGGTTACTACAACTTATCGATTGTTTCATGCCTTCACACCCATTCATTTATTGGGGCTTTTGGGGAGTTTCATATTTCTGTGGAGGATGTAGCCACATTGTTGTTTCTTCCAATCAAAGGGGCTATCTCACCTTTCGCCCTGCAACACAATGAATGCATTCCTGTAGAACTCTGGGAGGCGTTTGATGAAGTGAACGACAAGTTGCTAATGGATGGGTATATCTAACACTGGTTTGACCTTAAGGACAATATTAATGTGGCAATAAGGTATGGGGAGAGTCAATATCACTGGCCCGCCACACGAGAGGCGTGCTAAGGACAATATCTAATGCCTTTTTGAACGTGATATTGATCACTGTTACTTCAATCTTGTATGTATGTGCAGGAAATAGTCTTGGAGCATGTAATGGATGGTGGTGGTGAAAATGTAGCAGTAGCCCTAATCAGGGAGTCTATGCAAGTTCAGGGTTATTTTGTGGGCCCTCATTTGCTCGATGGATAGATTGGTCTCGAAGAGGTATGTGAATATGGTTTATCATCTGATTGTGTATTTCTAATTTGTAGTGGTTAAACCTTGTCATTTTACAGGTTGTGCCACGTCATTACACATAATATATGGTGCACCTGCCATTATGTCCTATCTAGTGGCAGACCTATGAAAGGTGTGCAAAACTAAGAGGGTAGAGCTCCAAAATTTTCAATCTATCGTGAATGAAGCAATTTCTGAGGCGTCACCAGTGCTAAGGGCTCAATCCAGCCACGACTTCAACAGTAGAATGCTACGATGGGGAAAAAGAAGCGCGGAAAGTAGTAGATAGGGATGGCAATTTCCCTTTAAAATTGGGGCCCTGCCCCGCCCCGCCACGAACGGGGCGGGTTTTCTCCAATCCTAAATAGGGATGAGGCGTAGACAGGGAAAATATTTTTTCTCTGAATTAGGGACGGGGTAAAGATGGGTTTTGTATATAATTCCCCGAATCCGAAGGTAAATTAATAAAATATTTTTAGGTTTAATATTGATATTTAAAATATATCTAAATTTTTCTTAAATTCTAAAATTTCTAAGATCCCATAGTTTTATTTTTGAATTACCCCTATAGTATTATAATTCAATTCCTTAAATACCCATAAATTCATATATCCTATGTATAAATTATTCATAAAATTGATAATTTTTAAGTAATTGCCTTGAAGTGGGAAAAATTCAGGAATTCCCCATCCCCAAACCTGCCCCGTTGTCATTCCTAATAGTAGAGGTTGTGGGGGAACAAGTTCATGGGGTCCGACACGGTCCTTGCTAACGTAAGTGGTGGTTGCGGATGCCATCCCAGTTGAAGAAGGGGCTGACTCAGTCACAGAGGAAGTTGCCTTGAATGTTGTGGAAGGGATTTGTAAGGTTATTGTGAGGCTGGTCATGGTGGTGTCCTCGGGCATTGTAGATAATGGTGGCGACATGGATGAAGTGTCCTTGCTAGATGTCAAGCAAGGACAAAATTGAGGATCCCGTGCAGATACAAGGAGTGAGGAGGTGTGAGCATTATGAGGTGTCCATGCCTCTATCTGGCTATATGTGTCTAAATTGATTGAGTACAACTACCTTCGTTGAATCAAGTTGCCAGCTGATATGATGAGCGTGACACTGAATTCCCTAGCTGGCCTGATGGATAACCTTGGATTCTAATCCCATAGAAGAATTCTCACGGATAGTGTTTGTGCAATGGCTAAAGACATGCGAGGTGTACAACAAGTTTTACTTAATTGTTAAAGCCATGAAGGCATGCATCATGGTCCCTGGTGGCCTTTGTGTGCAACGGTGCATGCACCATCCGGTGGAAGTTATAAGCGATATAGTTAGTAAGTTTATGTGTAGAATACCATCATTCATAGTTGTACATGTCATGATTCTGACTTGTAGGTGAAATTTCGTGCCTTGTTCAGAAATGGAGAACTTGGCATAGTGCTAAAATGTTTTCATAGTGGAGACTTCTTACGGTGTTGTTTGAAGTTGGTTAATATTATATGTTGCTGTGATGTTAGCGCAACTGGTGCGATGCACCCTGGATTTGCATAGATGCGAGAATGGGAAAGAAACAAGTGCGATTCATCATGCTAAGGGACAAAATATGAAGTAATAAATGCATACAACGTGTGATTAATTAGTTGGAATAAGAAATTGCGAGAGATAAGATAAGAAGGTGTTATTCATCATATAAATTCATACAAGTGTGATCTATAAGAGACAAAATTTGAAGAAAGAAATTTTTATTTATCATATAAATTCATTTAAGTGCGATTTTAGGAGTTAGAATTTGAAGAAAGAATTTTTGTATCCATCATATAAATTCATATATGTGTGACTATAAGAGACAAAATTTGAAGGAAGAATTTTTTTAATAATCATATAAATTCATACAATTTGCATAGTAAACTAAAAAAATATGAAGATCATTATCGTACATTGTACAATTTTAACTAGTGCCCATTCATTGTCTCATTTTTCTCATTGGTTTGAGGATCCCATAAGATGTAGTACCTTGAGAACATTATTTTATGGAAAATGAATGTAAAATTTAAATTGTATATTTAAGATATATTTTTTATCATCAAAGTTTATTAATTAAATCCACAACATTAATTTTAATAGTATAAAAATAAATATTTTGAAAAGTTATTTGAAAACAAAACCATTTTCTCCTTCCCAGTGACAAGTAAATAATTCAATCATTTAGGGTTAAATTGGTTAACAAATAATGACATAATTAAATAATAAAAAATTAAATTTAATAAAATATATAATATAATTAGGCATATCTCTAATATTTTTATATTCATTATACTAAGAATATATAATTATAAAATGTAAGAAGTATTTTTATTAATGATGAAAGTGGAATGCCAAATTTAAAATCTACCTAGAAATGAAATGATGTCATTGTCAAATAATAAAATTTTTAAAAATAAAAAATATAAAAAATCACAAAAGAAAATAAATAGAGAAAAAATTGGATACATATCTAATATCATCTATCTATCTATCGATCTATATATATATATATATATATATATATATATATATATTAAAAAACATTCCTAATGAGTCTGTTTCCATATGAATTTGGATGCTAAGATTCAGATTCGTTCTCACGTCTATATCTTATCTTTCATACTCGACCCTTTATAGATTAGAGGATGAGCTAAAACAAGGTTTACTGAAAGGGAAGCATGCCTTTCGGTAATAAAAAATGAAACTAAATAATCGAATCCTCGTACAACCCGTTTTAACGATCGGGCAAAGAAGACGACGAAAACGGGTTTTGCGCAACCCGTTTTCGATAGTATATATTGAGTTTATCCGAACCTGAACTGTGTTTCGGACGGTTCGCACCAACAGTGAATCATACGTTATATAAAATCAGTAACAGTAATCAATTAATAAAAAATAATATAATTAACAGTCATTAATAAAAGTTATTATCAGAAAAGTACAAAAGTCAACGGTAGGTCTGTAGTTAACAGTAATTATTTTCAAATTACAATTAAATAATTACAGTATTTTTAATAATTAACAGTATTTAATTATAATTATAGATAATTATCAGAAAATTAATAGTAATTATTTTGTATAATTAACAGTAATAATTTATATAATTAACAAAAATCAACATACGGTAATTTTACAATTAACAGTACTTATTAAAAATTACAGTATTTATTAATCAATAGCATTTTCAATAAATACAGAACTTAGTTAATTAATAGTATTTATTAATTAATATTAAATACATTATTTAGTTATAATTACTGAACAGTATTTAAAATTTACCAATAAATAAAATGTCAAATTTAAAATTTACCAATAAATGAAATGATGTTATAGTCAATTAATAATAGTAATTGTAATTTAAAATTTTCACGTACAATGCATGTGAAATTTTATTACAAGCATTTAAATTTATGGAGAAGTATGAACAGGCCCATTGCAGATTTTTGAATCCCACTACAGAACTATAAATATTCAAAATGTCAAATACCCCCACTCTATTGGCATAACCGCCAACTGAGTTCAAATCAGCCCCCCCACAATGTCCCACAACACATCTCCGCCGTGCATTGGGAATATCTCCCAATGATAATCGGTCTCCTGACACCTACCCCAATGTACTTTGGGCCTAAAAATTCGGCTGAACCGTCATTCTCCCTTAAATTTATTTTTAGTCATATTATTGCTTTTATTAATTTTCAAATTTTATCTTTAAATATAATAATTCTAAAATTTATCACCTGTAACGATAAAAAGTAAAAACGTATATTGAGTTAATGTAATCTCCTGAAACTCTGATACGTAGAGATCACATTAACTGCCTCTTCATCGTCGATCTCTAATAATGAGACAAGGGTTTGTTTTTTAAGTTTTGGTCATCATCGAACTTCGTATAATGGCTGAGATCTGATCAACTAGTTAAAACGAGAAAGAAATCAGTTATTTATAGTTCTAAAGCTGCTGGCGATTCTAAAACGAGGCCTGTCCCAGTCCCATGTCATTTTGGAATTCTTGAAGTAGCGGTTTCAACCCAACTTCTTGTTTTCTCCCTGAAGTTTGCAACTCTTACGTGTTTTGCTGATTTCTAGGCTCTAGTTTGACACTGTTCCAAGTTCCAACTCTGACTCATTTTCCCCATACTGAAGAAGACTGGTAAGAACCATCCAAACCCAATTCGTGTGCTGATCCCAACCAGTAAGGTGAGTTACCCCCACCCCCACCTCAAGAAAAAGTAAAAAGTTTCTTTTCCTTTTTTTTTTCTCTTTGATTTTGATTAATAAGAACTTTGTTATTTCTTTTCAGTTGACATTAAACGCTTTCAATTTTTATTTTTATTTCTGTAAGAAGGTGGCCATTGTGTTTTTCACATGGTAGTAGGAAGGTATTTGAGATGCTCTAATTTCTAATTTGATGGTCAAGTAGTCCGTCTTTCGGAAATTTTTGCATGGTACTAGAAGATGATCAAGCTGGGTTTAACATTGACTAAAAATGCTGTCATTTGTTGAATGGGCCATGGTTTGATCTAATTTGAGAATGGTTTATTGTTCATTCTCTCTGATGTATTGTTCATTGTTGAATGAACAATGAGTGGATCTAATTCTTGTGATGGAAAGGGAGAAGATTGGATATTTATATGTTACTTCAGGAAGATTGCAAGAAATCTTGTATGATCTGCTTATGCTTAAGTTAAATAGAATGCTTAATACCGGTTTTTTTACTTCATTGTGGAGGCCTTTAGGTGTTGCACAGATTCTTTTGTGCTTTGGGGTTGTAGCTACTGCTAGTAAAACAATCACCTTTTCTTTTAAATTAGAATGATACCTTGAAGATCTAAACACTCGAAAGCCTAAAGAAAATGCACATAAATCCAGCAGAATGACAGACCTCTTATATTCCGACAGGTGAATTATGGTTTAGGTGGGAAATTATGGTATCTTCTATTTTTGGCTCCTTATACAAACCTCAAATCAAGGGTGCTGTATAGATCTGCCTTTAATATGACACAGATTTTCAAAGCTTTCAGCATCTACACTCTACAGTCTACAGTTATATTTTCCCACAATTGGTTAGGGGACAAGATCACAAGCACAAGGATATAAATTCCAAATTATTTTCCAAGTCTTTCTATATTGGACATAGTTCAACTGTGAGATTTGAGTTTCCTTTGCTAAACCATGTGGAAAAAGTGGTCAAGTAGTCCAATTACTTGTAAAGCTCAACCTACAATTTATCAACATGGTGCTGACATAGTAGTCAAGAACTGCGCTTGACATCTTAAATCAAAACTGTGGTCAGAAAATGGCTCCTTCTTAGCCCCCAGAAAATTGTAATAATCTAGACCCTTTTTCTGAATCTAAAATATTTTAGTTAAAATCAATATTTTGCATGAATCTTGACTTCAAATTTCACATTACGAAAAAACTTGAAACTAATTGAAACAGCTCTAAACACAGCCAGGAAATCTCAAAAAAGAATCTCGCTCTGTACTTGGTTGACATAATTTAAAACAATGAACGATGGAAGATAGTTCACAAGAAAGCTTTCCAATTGAAGAACTCCTTCACACAATTTTGTTAACAATAATTCTATAGAACATTATTTTTTTTCTATTGGTTATAGTCTGAATATGTCTGAACCTAATAAAAAATGCATCTGAATCTTGCTTATTTACTGATATGATACCATATTAACCTGCAAGGAAGAGAATGATATACACTAACTAGAAAAGTAAAGAAGAAGAAGAGACTACAGATCACAAGAAAAAGAAGAGAATGGATTTAATATTATTAATACAAGGGTACATTGATGCAGATAGCATCACCATTTCACTATGCCAAAAAATAGAACATACAGTAATCTGTCAGTTGTAACTAACTAAAGATCAAATCTAAGAAAACAGAAGTGCATAACCTAGCTAAAGATATAACATTAACACCTTGAATTGACACAAGCATCATTTATTTGCAACCCAACTAGCACACTCCTGAGTCCAGATCAGTCACTTTAGGGAATTTAGCAAGAGCCAAACTGATATTATTTTTAAAGGAGGGCTATTAAAGGATGAATATTAATTAGGAATTTATGATTCTCAATTGGTGATAGGATAGATGAGGGATAGAGTTGTTCAAGGGAGCCGTAGAGACTATGATATTTTACAGTGAGGTCCTTGGCATCCAGATTGAACATCATGTTCCTTTTGGGTTTCTAGATCAACAAAGGCTAATAGAAGATTTTGAAGGATATGAAGTATTAAGAGTTTGGCTCTATAGGGTACTTTGCAAAAATAAGGGTGGCTTTGACACATTTTCTAAGACCATCTGATTTGTTGTGGATAACAATGGATATGGCATTAAACAGAATGGAATGACGAAACAGGATTCATGCAAGCCAACCCCATATAGTTGGATAAGGCTTGGATGATGATGATGATCTGATTGATTGTAGATAACCCTGCCTTTTTTTTTTTTTTAATTTGACTACACCAAAACAATACACACACACACACACTTAATTTTGATGTATGTAGACATGAATTTCATTAAGAACTAGGGTTTCAATTCCATATATGATTTCTTGTTTGTTGTCTTCTTCTTTATGGTTTTTTTGTCTGTTTTGATCAGAGAAAATGATAATTGATGATGGTAATCAGATCTCTGCATCAAAAAAGCATCTCGTCTTTGCATATTACGTCAGTGGTCATGGTTTTGGGCATGCCACTCGTGTTGTTGAGGTTGAAGATTTGACTTCTATTATCTTTCTCTCTTTTTTGAATCATTAATTTGTCTTTTTTCCTTTTCTTTGAAAGTCTAAACTATTGTAGCTTTACGTCAATGACATGATTAAATTTTTTCTCCGATGATTATGGTGTTAAAACAGTGATGACTTTTTGTTTCTTTAATGTTCTTTTGACCTTTACACAAATGATGATTGTGCTTTCTTTTGCCCTGAAATTAGATCACTAAACATATTTAATCTGATTAAAAACTTGCATTGGAATTCCCATAGGTGTTTCACATTTTCTTGATTTCCCTGTTTTTGAAACTATCCCTCCCTCTCCTCCTATCTGATTATTTTGAGTTGCATGCAGCTGCATGGCCCCCTCTATTTTTGAATGTTGAAGGAGAAGGCAATAACTGACATTTTATTTTACCTGGTGACTGTCTAGGTTGTTCGACACCTCATTTTATATGGGCATGATGTTCACATAGTTACTGGTGCTTCACAATTTGTTTTCACTACAGAGATACAGTCTCCGAGGCTTTTCTTTCGCAAGGTCAGCTGAAAGTAACTGAAGAACATATACTATAAAAGGGAGAAAATGTCATCCTTCCTATATTCAAGATAAACATATGGTTACATTCTTACATCGTTTTTTGATGAATAATTTAGAATTTTATTAAAATGATGTAAGAATGTAACCATCTGTTTATCTTAAATAAATAATTAAATAGAAAACAAGACAAGTTTTGCACCATATAAATAGCATTGCATGGTTTATGATGTATCTTCTATCTGGTTAGATTTTGGTCTGCTGTAATAAATCCATTATGGAATAACAGGTTTTGTTGGACTGTGGAGCAGTTCAAGTAGATGCTTTGACTGTTGATTGCCATGCTTCTTTGGAGAAGGTACTTGAAATTTCTGTGTACTTCATTGTTATCATCTAAGAGGAGCCACATTGTGCACAAAAATGAAAAAAAAAATCTAAGCTTAGGACTGTATCCAGTCTACCCCTCCCAAAACTCTAGATAGCTGGGGCCAACATTGGGTAATGGCCTTTTTTTGGTGGATTGTTATCATAATGGTGACTGAAAATCTGACTATCACCCCCATGTGAGTACTGTAAAAATTTATGGCTGTCTTTGGTTTTAGTATATTTTTCTTATTAAGACTAGGGGTGACCACCGGCTGGCCTTAGTACCTATTGTAAGGGGCATAGCCTGGGCCTAGTTCTAGACTGACCTGCACCAAGCCTGGATCCTGGGCCCTTAAATTATTTCTCCCTACTCCAGTCCATGTCCGTTTTTTGATAAATGACAAAAATATATTATTACTATAGTGAGGGTGGGATACTCTTGAAAAAGGATTTACAAAAAACTATACGTGTATTACTATAGCATGTACAACATGAATCAAAAAGACAAAAAAGAAAAAAAGAAAAAAAATGATAGAAAGTCAGTCTTCCATAAAGAATCTAGAATACTGGTGCTTGACTGTAGCCCACTGAAATAATTGTTACTCAAGAGAGGAGAATTTTCCCTTGAAAATGGTGTTGACCATGTCCTTTTTGGTTTGCCCCTAGTTCTTCTCAATGTTTTAAAATGTGGAGGCGTGAAACGAGGCGTTCCACTACCTAGAGGTGTGAGGCGTAGTTCAGAACGCAAGAGGCGTAAACCACCCGAACACAAGGAGGCGTAAGCCTCCTTAAGAGGAGGGAGGTTAGGGGGAGGAAGGAGGGATCTCATTTTTTCTTTATTTTTAATAAAAATCTTTTATATTAAGAAGAATAAAGATGCATAACATTAGTTGAAAGGGGGGGATGAGGAGGAAGGAGGAGGGAGAAGAGGATGAAGGATCAAAATTTTCTTTATTTTTAATAAAAATCTTTTATATTAAGAAGAATAAAGATGCATATCACTAGGTAAAGGGGGGGGGGGGGGGGGGGGGGCGAAGCCCCCCAGCCAAAGGTGTTCGGGGGCTTAGTCCCCAGCCCAATTTCTTTCCCCTTATCTTTTCTTTCCTTCCTTTTCCTTTTATTTTATTTCTTTTTCTTTCCCTTCCCTTCCCCTTTCTTTCCTTTCTTTCCTTTCCTTCCCTTTCTTTCTTTTTTCTTTGTTTTTTCTATCTTTTTACATGGGGTGTGCAAGAGGCGCATGAGGTGTATGCCTCTAGCATGCCTCATGAAAAAATCATATGAGGCGTATGCCTCAGAGGTGTCAATGCCTTTGGCATATGCGTCAAGGCATTTTGGGGGAGCCTCACCTAGAGGTGCGCCTCCAGGTGTACGCCTCCCACGCCTTTTAAAATATTGTGCTCCACCTCCTATTGAGAAGGACCTTCTTGTCTTCTCTCACAAGTTGTTACGTGCTCTAGTCCCTACGCCTGCAACTCCCCTTCCTCTTGGTTCAGATCATCATCCTCACCATTGCTCCTATAAGTGGAAGGAAGCCATGGATGCAGAGATTCATGCTTTACATGAGAATGACACTTGGGACCTTATGCCTGCTCCTCCAGATGCCTCCATTGTTGGGAGCCATTGGGTTTACAACATTAGGCTGAAATCTGATGGATCTGTTGATCCAATCAAGGCTCGTTTAGTTGCCCAAGGATATAGTCAAGAGTATGTAAGAGACACAAATTTGTTGCAGCTTTGGGTTTAGCTTTCAACACCTCTCCCTATCCCTTGTGGCATCCTGAACATTGACATGTAGTACACTGGAAGATTTGCTAGGGTAAACTTGATTAGAGTTATTATCCCACCCCGACCCCCAATGAAATATAGTTCCTTTTCTGCCCCACCAAGCATTTCTCGATTATTTCCACCACCAAAGAACAAAAACAAGAAGATCTAGGGTTATCTCCTAGGGGTAAACCTAAGTATTTCAACGGCCATTTCTAGGAAGAACATTAAAAGTAATCTGAGTATCTTTGGGAGTCTTCATAGTTCACAACTTCTAAGAAAGATAAACCCTAGTAACCCTACTCCAAGAATACTTCCTTACCACTTCTTAGGGCACCCCAAAAACAATCAGACGAAAAACAAACCCCAACAATTGGGTATAGTTGCGGTTTAGCAGTAAGTAGGGCCAAAAGCAAGAACTGGCGACAAAATAGAAGGGAAGAAAAAATCCCATAAAAATTTTCTAGGGCTTAGAAAAACATGAGACCACTCCCCGTCTTCAAAGAAATTAGAATTGACCTAAATGGCATAGGTCTCAAAGATTAGAATGTCTGTAATCACTAAACAAGGAGAACCCATGCCCGATTTTTTCTATAATTTTAGTATGAAAAATACAAAAAAATACCTAAACACCTTCAAATGCCTACATTTTGCATACCAAAATTCTAAAAGAAGGGTGCATTGAACCATACCAAAACCAAATTCAGCTATCACTAACCATATGGACTATTGATGTCATTTGGTGATGATATGACATCAATAGGGCTCATGAATAGGGATGGCAACGGGGCGGGTTCGGGGAGGTCCACCAATTCCCACTTGCACCCAACAGTGCCTTTCTCCTCTGGCAGGTCCACCAATTCCCACGTTCTTGCTTTCATTAGGGCTTTCATCTCTTCATTCATGGCTTCTTTCCACCTTGGATCAGATGCTGCCTCTGAATACCTGGGACACATACAGAGGAAAGAGCAGACACAAAGGAATGATAGGCAGGGGATAAATGTGAGTAAGAAACATAATCAGCTATGGGATGTCGAGTGGTACAAGAACGAACAGGCTCACGGAGAGCAATAGGAAGATCCAATCTGAGTTGAGTGAGTCAGAATTACCTTGGATTGCAGAGACAGATTGATCTGAGTCCAATTGGTTGCAATCATGAGGTTGATGGCCCTTCTTCCTTCTACTGTATGTAAGTATCTCTTTCTCTTGCCTATTGGAACCTTCAGAAGCATTAGCTGAATCTGGAGAAGTAACTGGCACAATGGGAGTCTCACTAGGTTGACCTGGAATGTTACAACTAGGAATAGTGGAAGGTGATGAAAGGGGAACAAAAAAGAAGGGAGAATGAGAATCCTCTTCCAACCCATTAGTCTCCCCCTGAAGAGGATTCTGAGAAGACTGGAAATAGGGTTGAGACTCAAAAAAGACTACATCTCTGGTGACATACTTTTTCTGGGAGACAGGATCATAACACTTATACCCCTTTTGTGTAGGAGAGTACCCCAAAAAAATTCCCTTTGTAGCCTTAGGATCCAGCTTGGTTTTCTTTGGATCCTTTACATGTATGAAGCATGTACAGCCAAAAACCCGTGGGGGAAGAGGAAATTTTGGAAGAGTGGGACACAAAACAGAGAAAGGAGTCTTCATACCCAGTACCTTAGATGGCATCCGATTTATCAGGTATGATGCAGTGAGTACAGCTTGAGACCAATATTGCTTGGGCACATTGTGCTGGAAAAGTAGGGCTCGAGCTGTCTCCATTAGGTGCCTGTTCTTGCGCTCAGCAACCCCATTTTGCTGAGGGGTGTAAGCACATGATGATTGATGTAACATGCCTTCATCTTCTATGAATGAGTTCAGGGATCTTTCAAAGTATTCAACTGCATTGTCTGAACGGAATTGCTTAATCTTCTTATCAAATTGTGTTTCAACCATTTTGCAAAACATCATAGTTATCCGTGGAACTTCATCACGTCCTTTTAACAGATAAATCCAAGTGCATTGAGAATAATGGTCAATAAAACTGATAAAGTAACGGAAGCCATCAATGGAAACAATGGGTGAAGGACCCCAAACATCAGAATGGACCAAATCAAAAGGGGCTTGAATTTCATTACTAGAAATTGGATACATTGATCTGCATTGTTTTGACATTTGACACACATCACAAATTAAACTCTGACTCGGAATGCCCTTACATAAATCGGGAAACAACATTGCTAAAGAAGAAAAAGACAAATGACCTAGCCTAGCATGCCACAAGTGCAGCCTAGCTATTGACTCCACACTTTCCGGACTAGTAGTAGTAGAAGTTTGCAGGGCTGAGCTGATATCTGCATCAAAATAGTAGAGGCCCCCATACTCATGACCACTCCCAATCGTTCTCCTCGTCAATCTGTCCTGAAAGACACAATGAGAAGGAAAAAAGGTTATACTGCAGTTCAAATTTTTTGTAAGCTTTGAAACAGACAACAAATTTGATGTAAGACTAGGAACATGTAAGATTGATTTAAGAGAGAGATCCTTGCTTAGGTCAACCACCCCCTTTCCAGAGATGGTGGAGAGGGAGCCATCAGCTACTCTCATCTTATCCTGGCCAGACAACAAATGATATGAGGAGAATAAAGAGGACATATGTGTCATATGGTCAGTGGATCCGGAATCAATCACCCAAGAGTTATAATTAATGGAACTAGTTGCACTAAATGCAGAGGCTGTACCTGATTTGGCAAGAGAGGTGGAAGCTAAAGAATTGTTCTTCAGACGGGCGAATGCCCGGCTGAGAACCTCTACCTCACTAGCTGTGAAGCCCAAAGTACTTGGTCCAGAAGGGTCGGTAGCTTGCTTTGTGGTGGAAGAGGACACTGTCTGAGTACTCTGTGAGTTGTCACTGCTGTTGTTGGTGGCAAGATTCCCACTTGTTGTGTGGCCCTAATGTTGCCTTTTGTCCTTTCTCAGAGTAGCTGGCTTCAGATGAGGATACAAGACCCAACATTTCTCCTTTATGTGTTTCTCACCACCACAATGGGTACACTTGAGGGACTTCTTGTCTAAAAATCTGTTTCCCTTAGTGGAGACTAAGGCTGAATGTTCTCTAGATAGTTCTGTTGACTGTGTCTGGGAGCCAACTTGCATCTCCTTTCTCCTTACTTCTTCATTCCTCACCAGGTAGTAGACATGGTGAAGCTCAGGTAATTCATCTCTCCTTAGAATCTGTGACCTTATACCTTCATATACAGGGTCTAGGCCTGCCAGAAACTTGAAGGCTCTGCCCTCCTCAATTTGCTTGTCATACCTCTCCTTATCCCTGGCATTTTCCCAATCCAAAATCAAGTGGTGGTCAAGCTCTTCCCAGAGGCCTTCCAGTGTTGCAAAGTATGTTGCCACGGACATGTCTCCTTGCCTTAGGGCTGCAATGTCTTGGTTCAGCCCGTAGATTCTAGCATTGTTCTTTTTCTGGCCGTATGTCTTAGATACTTTCTCCCAAATTTTAGTGGCTGTAGGGAAATGATGAACAGTTCTGGCCACCCGAGGAGTCTTGGAGGCCAGCAACCAAGACATGACTGTGGCATTTTCCTTGCGCCATACGGTGTATTCAGGACTGCCAACTTCTGGTTCTTTCTTTGTCTCCATCCAAATAGCCTGTGAGGTCACGAGAGGTAATGAACAGCCTTGCTGAGACGGACCACTCTCTGAAGTTATACTCATCCAGCAACACACTTGTAATCTGCAAGCTGTGCAGATTAGGGTTTTCCAGGTTTGAGGACCTTGCAACAGGTCTGTTATCTCTAGAGGAAACTTCACCGGATAGTGAGGACATCCTGATTTCAGTCCAAGAGTTGTTCACAGTGCTGTAGGTGGTTCTGTTTAGGGCTGGCCGAAGTGGTCACAGTGCTGGTAGAAGTGTTTATAGTGCTGGTAGCACACTAGATAGACTTTACTTGGACTGAACCAGTTCGGGTACAGTAGCAAGTAAAGGTCTGTAACTGAACTAGTTCACAGTGCTGGTAAAAGGTTCAAGGCTGCAACTGTGCAGTGCTGAAGTAAAGGTCTGTAACTAAACCAGTTCACAGTGCTGGTAAAAGGTTCAAGGCTGCAACTGTGCAGTGCTGAAAAAAGGCTGGTAACCGACCTGGAAAAAATCTGTAACTGAAGTCGCCACAGTTCTGTAAAAGTCTTGCTGATGGACCGAAGCTGCAACTGTAGAAGAGGCTATGTCTTTACCACTGTTCTGCGCAAGTCTTGCTGGAGCACCGAAGCTGCAACTGTAGAGGAAGCTCTCCCCCTTTCGGCTAGTGCTAGGACTGCTGAAATCAATCCTCAACTAGGCCTGTCCTATACAGACCTCTCTTAGTAGCCAAATAGCTACTACTTTGCTGGAAATAACCTAGTAGGACATCTACTTCTGGGTCTTACTTCCCTTGAGTCCTACAACCAAGAGAAACCCTAGGTTCGAACTTGCTTTGCTCTCTTACACTCCTAGGTCTTTACTGCAGCAACCCAGAAAAGGAAGAGAGAAGATGAAAAGACAGCAAGAGAAGAGAGTGCACCGGCTGAAACCAGGAAGGAGCTAATGCTCTGATACCATGTAATCTGAGGAGCTGTACTCGAAGTAGCAAGGAAGAGGAGAGAACTTCTGAAATGCAGAGAATGTCGAACTGTACTAGCCAGTCGACCAGCCTTTTATTTATATATGAATGTAGTACAAGGTACAAGAAATTACTGGGATGCCCCTGATTAGTGATGGAACACCCAGAAGACTTAAAACATTAAACATGATTAGGCCCATTAACACAGGCCCAGTTACAAGATAAGTTAAACATAAGAATGGGCTAATAAGAACTCTTATCAGCCGAACATCACTCTAACATTCTAACAATATGACTATCTATGATATCTATTTACTTGTCATGTATAAAAAGTTTGTTTATTTATTTATTGGTTTTCTCTCAAACAAAGAGGGAGTATATACCAGAATTTAAAATTCTGTAGAAAAACGATACTTAGTTTAGTCTATTCATTTGTACTTTTAAATCAGAATCAAAAGGTTTTCTCTGCCCTTAGCAGAGATGTAATTAAGGGAACATCTATGTGGTTTCCTGAATGGGGCTTACCCATATAACAAAAAATCCAGTTATTAGTCTAATTGGGTGAATTATGTTATGTGAGAAATTATACTAAAAACAATTTCCATTAACAACACAAACAATACATAAGTTATATACAATATAATATATAAGTTACATATGCACTCACACGTACAATATTGTATGTATATTATCAGCCACACATGGACATAAAACATAGTCACAATCTCAGAAATTTGTGGGCCAGGCTACAAACTAAGACCCCTACTCAACACACCACATTCTCTACTTTTCAATGATCTTTCCAAGTTCTTAGGTCTCATTGTTTTTTAGTTATATTTGTCATTTCTTAGATCTTAGTTTTCTTATATATTTTGCTTGTTCTTTTGCTTCCTTTATGTTAATCCAGTATTTCCAAACCGCAATAGCCCCGCGAGCATCCATTTTGGAAGAAGAAGTAGAGTGGCTGAACTCCATCAAAGCTGACATAGTGGTAATTTTGTCTTTCTTATTATGTTTTCTTTTTATCTTTGTTTTTTTTTATCGACAATGGTAAAATTCACTTGAAATCAGAAAGGGAAGACATGCAGGCATAGAAAGCCAAGCCAAAAGGCAAAAGTAAACAATATGTTAATGTATCTCAACTTATCTTCTACTTAATAAGAAGAGAACATGAATACATATAATACTACTTCCCATGGCATGGAAAATACAGTATTTCTGGGATACTTTCTCTTGATATTATCTTCTCACCAGTAGATATTCTTTTATTTTCATAATGTGATACCTATTTGTACTTTTATGAAAAAAGGTTTCGGATGTTGTTCCTGTTGCATGCCGAGCAGCAGCGGATGCTGGAATTCGCTCAGTTTGTGTCACTAACTTTGGGTAACTTGTTAATTATCATAATGGTATTCAGTTGAGCCATCTTTTATTGAATTTTTCTTGTTTCGCTTGTTTGGTATGAGTATGAACCTTTCTTGTATAATTTACATATAATTTAGATAACAGGCTCAATTCTGGGATGACTTTAACAGTTAACACAGGGTGTTTTAATTTGGTGGGCAACAACTTGTTTCCTATTGCTTTTGTTTTAAAAGAAATTTCTATTGCTTTCTCAAAATTTATACAATGTATCATCTCCTAATGAAATTAAGAAAGGTATGATGTATGATTTAACTATGCCACATATTGGCAATGACAGCTCTCTTACTAATGATAAAAAGGTTGGCATTAACAAGGTTTAAAACGACCACAATGCTTAGAAAATTACAGGACCACTTTCCCGTCATTCCTAAAGTGTAAAACGACCTGAATAGTCTAGGTTTGGCAGCAGAACTTATTAAACATGGTGTATAAGGCTCAACATCATATATGGAATTTCTACGATTTTCTCCTTGAAAAAACCACTAAAATCATAGAAGCTTTGAATAGGGACAAGAGTCATACCAAAAATCCTCTAAAATCAGGGCGAATCAAACCATGTAGGATTCATTGACTGTCGCCAACACCTGTACAGACTGCTGGCGTCATCTGGCGGTAGACCTGTTCATGGACCGGATTCGGGCTTGACTTTTGTCAAAATTCTAATGGGCCTGGCCCGAAGCTCGAGCCTGAGACAATGTAAAGCTGGGCCCGAAGCCCGGAAAAATGAACAGGTCTATCTGGCGGCAGTCTGACATCAACAGTTCATCTCGTGGGAGAGGATCAGCAGGAAAGGTATGTATTGAGAAGAAAGAAAAGAGAAGAGAAGAGAGGAGAAGAAGAAGAAGAATGTGTTGAGAGGTGTGTGTCTGTTACTGTTCACACCATCAAAATCACTTTATATTTTGAAACAAGAAAATTATACACCCTACTTGGGCTCCCAAATACAGAGAGAATACAAGAGATGGGGAAAAGACTAAAAACACCATTGTCTAAACATTCTCAATAGAGTGAGTGTTATGTATTTCCAATCATCTTTTGGGATGATGACTAGGTTGGAATTGGAAAGCTATGTGATCTTTGCCCACATTTGTACAAATTTGGTAAGAGGAATAGCTCTGTTGCGGAGAATTTTGATATTAATGGAGGCAGAGCAACTTGGTGCCCAAAATTCAGAAGATCTCTTATTGATTGGGAAAATGGGAATGTTTGCAGTTACTCTAAAAGCTACAATCAACTGAAGTGCAAGGGGAAAGGAAAGGTTAAATATGGTGGAAAAAAATCCAGAAATCGTATATTTTTTTTTTGTCAAATCCTTCTACAAGGTTTTGTCAAGGAATGAAGGAAAAAGATCTGAGGTAAGGGGGATTTGGTGACCCTGTTCCTCCTAGGGTGGAAGCTTTTGCTTGGTTAGTAGCATTGAACAGCACTCTGACCTTAAACCATATTCAGAATAAAGGTTTTTCACTTGGCTAGTAGATGCTATTTATGTGGGAATTCAGAGATGTCCTTCACTTGTTTATTGGCTACCCCTATTAGATTCATTTGGGGTTTCTTCTTTGGTCTCTTTAAGGCTGGTTGGGTGGAACCTAGTTTGACAGAAAAAATCTTCGCTTGGTGGCCAGCTATTAGAGGAAACATCAAGGCAAAGATTGCTTGGAACTGCATCTCTTTTGCTGTGTAATGGGAAGTTTGGAAAGAAAAAAATAGGAGAATCTTCGAAAACAAGTCCCATTCAAGAGACCAAATTACTCTTATCTGTGGGAAGAGGATCATGGACTGGGTTTTCATTCTTTTAGAGTTTGATGGGGATATAAAAGAAGATCTTGGTGCTGGTTTCTGGAATCTTCTTGAGTTGGTCTAAATCTTTTGTGTTACTACTTTTTGTTTTTTCTCCTTTTCTTGTACTTATCTTTTGAACTGCTTTCTTTTTTTAATCTTTATTGGTGACCTCTCATCACCTTTAAGTTGTACCTTCCTTTTTTATTAATAAAATTTTCTATTTTAATTATTACCAGAAAAAAAGTCAAATTCAAGACTTTCCAACTTCATGGCTGATGGGCTGGCTAAACATGGAGTAACTAGAAGCAATTTGTATTGGGGTTTAATACCCCAAGAGGGGGTTATTTAAATTGTGTAAAGAGGGGCTAACTAAGACTAGTGGAAAAGGGAAGCTAGGCACACATTTATTGTAATACATTCTTTCCAAATGTCCTAATAAAGCGGTTTGATGGTTACTGTTAGAATAGTTTATATTTAATGTAGTATGTGCCACAAGGGCACAAATGTCTTTTTGTCTTCTATTTTTTGTCGCCCTATATATATATATATATATGTTAATGAGAACTAGTGCCACAAGTTATGTTGTTGCTCTCTAATCTCTCTCATCTCTTCTCCCTTTCTTTCTTCCCACTCTCCTATCTTCTTCCTCCATATTTTCTGCCCTATTTTACAGACAATATGGTATCAGAGCGAGATTACTGGGCCTGAGAATAGATCGATCATATTTTCTCTCCTTACTGTCTTCTACAGATTGGGATTGAGAAAAATTTCCTCTGACTGGTGCATCAGATTTTTTTTTTTCCTTTCTCTCTTCCTCTTGGTCGTGTACCAAGGAAATCTATAAAACTAAGATGGCTGGATGCTGTGAGAAGGATCTGTGATTGGTTTAATCATTTTATGTGGATCATATGACCCTCGTAGCTGAGTTTGATCCTCCTGTAGGTCATGTATGGCCTGTTTTTTTATTTGACAGAACTGTTGTTGTCTCTCTTGGTGACTGTACTGATTAAGTTCCCTGGAAGTGCCATGGCCTGTGGCTACTAAGCCTGTATAGACCTGAAAATAATTATTATTTTTTTTTGGAGGGAGATGGTGCTGTCTTGTGCTCAGACAGTGAGGTGTGTTTGGGGACTGCAGTACTAATGTTTCTCTAGGGATGGTTTTATGTCAGAAGTGACTCTTGGGTGTGTGTTTAGAACTGAACAGTGAATTGGACCATGTCATTTGAAAATTCTGCAACTTCTGGTGTTACCACAAGTCAAAAGGGAATGAGTGGAGGATTGGATATAAACTTCCCTATGGCTGTAATCTTTAATCCCCTTCGATGGACTTAATTACCTTGAGTGGTCTAGGGGAATCAAGCTCAAGGACTTAAATATTGACATGATACACCTGATATGGAGTGTATTGTATCAGTATTGGTCATGGGGGATATTGGAAACGCTACGATTAAACCCATATCCCCTGAATCATATGTATCAGAGCGATACACATCCATATTGGACCGTATCGTGTTGTATTGACCAATACACACTGATATGGACCGATACACTTGTGGTTTGTGTTTCACAAATCACAATTCCACTTGTGCATCTAATTTAAAAGGATGCAATGGCGTGAGTTGAACCCGAGTCAGCCAGTGCACATACGACTTACGCGCCCCTAAGCCAACCATTATCTCATGTAAAAAATGAAATAAAATAACCTTTATCCATTTTAAAGTCCAAATATAGTCTTAACATATTTATGATCAACAATTCCAATTAAAGGTTAAAAAATATTATTCAAAATTAATATTTTGTAAACAAATGGAATAAATAATTTCTCAAATCTACATTTATATCAAAAAGTGATTTTTATTCTCAAGAAATTTATACATATAAAAATATTAGTAACAAAATAATTATTTTAGTACTTAAAATTTATATATTTGAATGTGATATGTAACTTAAAATTTTTTATAAATTATTAATTAATATTTTATTTTTTCATTAAATAAAAATATATATTATTTATAAAAAGAAAAATATTATTTACAAAATACTTGAGAATATAATATAAATTGAATTTGTCAAATCTACTAAACTTTTATATCAAAAATGTCTTTTTATTTCATAAAATTTATAAAATTAAAAATATTAATAATGAAATAATTATTTTAGTAATTAAAAATTATGAATTTGCATATGGTATGTTTAAAAATTTAGTATTTTTGGTATATATTTTAAGTTAGGATTATATATTTTTATAAATTATTAATTGGTATTTTAATTACATTTTATTGTTTACAAAAATAAAATATTGTTTACCAAACATTTGAGAATTAATTTTTAGTTACTTTTTTGTTAATGTTGAAAGCTAAAAGTAGAAAAGTAAAAAAATAATTGATATAATAATTCACATATAATAGGTGCATGTGTTTTGTGACTTGAACTTCAATAGAAAATAAATAATATCTTTGTGCATGTATTAATTTGTAAAGAATTTATGTAATATGTTCTAGGGCTCTGAATTGTTAAATTATCAATAAAATTGTATGATTTGTATGCATCCTGCTATATTAATTGTAATATATTTATTCACAAATACCATTAGAATATGCATTTCCTATGTATTTATATGTTAATTCACAAATACCATTAGAACCATTTCTCTTCTTTTCGGCTTTACCCTCTCAAATGTATTGCATGTTCCAAAATTGCCTATTAATTTACTTTCCATTAGTAGCATTATTTATTCCTTGAACTGTGCAGTAACCTTCTTTCCCTCCTCTTGTGTGTTCTAGGATTTGACTTCCTAGAGGATGATTGGTAGAGGAAGTATAGTGGATGGCTTCTATGTGTTGGAGAATAAAGTTGGTCTTGTGGTTATAGAGTCTTTAAGTTTGTCTAGTGAAAGTCATGCTTACTTATGGCACAATCATCTTGGTCATCTTTCTTTTGAGTTGTTAAAGCTTATGTTTCTAGAATTGTTTAAGTCTGTCTGTTAGTCAATTGTAGTAGTGTTAGATCTGTCATTTGAGCAAACATTGTAGAAGCTCTTTTCCATTAAGAAATAAAAATCTGAATTTCCTTTTCATATTGTTTATTTTGATGTTTGGGGCCCTATTACTCTACTCCCCGAAGCTGGCTATAAGTATTTCATTACATTGATTGATGATTACTCTAGATATACCTGGGTGTATCCCATGCGATCCAGAGATGAAGTACCTAAGATTATAAAGGATTTTCAACACATGGTGATTCCAGACTGAGATTTATATTTTCCAATTAGATAATGCAAAGGAGTACTTCCACAGTGATTTCATAGAGTTGCTTCATATGGGTCTCTTTATCGAAGCTGTGGTGCTAGAATTGTTGGTTCGGCTGATATGTTGTTATTCTCTTGTCTGGGCTGGGTATTAGAGTCTCTAGTTAATGGGCCTTAGTAGCTGGGCCTAATTGTATCTTGTGTTTTATTAGACTGGGTGTCCCATCACTAATCAGGGGCATCCTGGTCCTTTCATGTAAATTATGTATTGCTCTTATATTAGTGAACAGGGTCGGCTAATGAACAGTGCCCATTCGAACACATCGGACTCTCCTCTCTTCTTCTTCCTCTTCTTCTTCTTCTTCTTCTCAGCTCTCTCAATAGGTTCAGTTCGGCAAACAAGAACACTTCAACAAAATGGTGTTGCTGAGAGAAAAAACGTCACCTTTTTAAGGTAGCTCGTGGATTATTATTACATATGCATGTTCCCAAACATTTCTAGATGGATGTTATGTGTGCTGCATATCTTATCAATCATATGCCATATTGGTTGCTAGACTATAAGGCCCCACATCTAGTTTTGTTCCCTATGGCCCCCTTGTTTTCTCACCCAATGTGTGTCTTTGGATGTCATTGTTTCGTTCATGAATTGGCTCCTACTTGTGGTAAGCTTGACCCTCGTGCTATCCCGTGTGTATTTCTTGGTTACCCTTTGTCTTAAAAGGGCTATTGGTGTTTTGATCCTACTTCTCGCAAGTAATATGTCTCCATGGATGTATCCTTTTTTAAAAATGAACATTTCTTCCCTGTTTCTCCTAAGTGGAGATTAGGGTTGAGGAGAAACACGTTCAGGTTTAACTTCCTCCTCTTCCTTATCCTCCCTCATTCCGTGTCTTTCTTCGACACCACAAGGGCTAGTAAAGTTGAACTGTGGAGCCTAAAACTATGCTACCAACATCATTAGACTCTCTAGAGGCAGATCCTCCTTATCCAGGTACCCTTGTTCTTATTGATATGCATGACCCTCTTGATACTGATGATTTCGATTTCCTATTTGTAAGAGAAAGGGTGTTTGGTTTTGTACTACTAATCATCCTATCTCTCACTTTGTTTCCTAATATCATATTTCACCTTCATTTCATGTGTTTCTTACCTCCATTGATAGCATTTTTATCCCTAAGAATGTGGTAGAAGCTTTATCCACACCTGAATAGACAAATGCAATGATGGAAGAAATTAATGCCTTGCACAAAAATGACACTTGGGAGTTAGTTGATCTTCTCAAAGGAAAATAACTAGTGGGATGCAAGTGGGTGTTCTATGTGAAGCATAGGGCCAATGGTATAGTGGAAAGGTACAAAGCCAGATTGGTGGAAAAGGGATTTACTCAAGTGTATGGAGTGGACTATGTAGAAACCTTTGCCCCAATAGCCAAGATGAACTCTACCAGGGTCCTCCTTTCTCTTGTAGCTAATTATGATTTGGATCTTAACCAATTGGACATAAAAAATGCATTCTTGAATGATGATTTAGAGGAGGAGGTGTACATGACTCAACCTCCTAGATTTTGTGCCAAAGATAGTGAGTAGAAGGTGTGTATTTAAAAAAAAAATCATTATATGGGTTAAAGTAGTCACCTTGGGCATGGTTTAATAGGTTTCATTTGGCTATGCAGCAGATGGGTTTTAAACAATGTCAGTTAGATCATACATTATTTGTAAAGAAAGGGAAAGGAAAAATTGTAGCTTTAATTGTGTATGTTGATGACATAGTCACAAGTGATTGGAAAACTGAAATACAGAAGCTAAAGGAATTTTTAGCCTCTTAGTTCGAGGTAAAAGATCTGGGTCCCTTACATTATTTCCTTAGGATTGAAGTTGCCTGCTCATAGAAAGGAATCTTTATTTCTTAAAGGAAATATTTCCTGGATTTGTTAGAGGACACATGCAAACTAGGAGCGAAGCCAATTGATTCACCAATTGATCCTAAACATCGGTTGGGTGATAGTCAAGGGGAAGCTATAAAAGAAGTGTAGTTGCAGAGATGTATGAATTTTTTCTTTTCTTTTGTAACTTAGTGAATCATATAAAAATAGTAAACCAACCATCCAATCACCAGATCCCCATATGTTTTTTTTTAGGAAAAGATTTAAAAACATTTGATGATTTTTCTAGTCAGCCCCTAGTAAAATAGGGAGATTTTGTGAAAGTTCTCCAAATCTTGTTGATATGGCAAACCATGATTTGCTCTACATCAAAGAAAACAATTTTTAACCAAATCTGGTTAGGTTATTGAGATTTTGTTCACCTTTATATTTTAATGTGCTTATTTGTGAAACTCGTTTATGCATTAGTTCCTTGTGGCCTTTAAATCTAAGTCTGCCATTATTGTCATTTTTTTTAAGATAACAACTTAGCATTTTTCTATTCAACTTATGACATTTAACTTCATCTGCCATTAATTTATTTTTCTTTTTATTTTTTTTTACTTGTACAGTTGGGACTTCATCTATTCAGAATATGTCATGGCTTCTGGATGTAATTATCATTCCATCATTTGGCAGGTTAAACCTTCTTTAATTTTGATGTGTATTGAAACGGATGTCTTGTGTTCTTTCCATATTTTTGATTGGTATTACAAAATTTCATTGTTGAAGATAAGGAAATGTAATAGAACAATGAAAGAAACACTGTTTATGTTTTAAATGAAAATGACAAATTACAAATATACCCCCACTTAAGTAAAAGACAAACACAAGAAAGAAACAAATAAAGGACCTATTTGTCCTGTTGCATAACTAACTATCAACAAATAAATATAACTCAGTTTCTAATAAGCAACATACTTTCTTTTTCCTTTTCAAATTGCAATAGGAAGGTCGAGGTCAGAGTGTGAGGTATCAGGCTCAGTGACAGTAGTAATAGGAAGCTTAGAATTAACAACGGTCCTCTTGACCTCGACCTTCCTATTGCAATTCGAAAAGGAAAAAGGAAGTGTGCTGGTTTTAACTTCATATGTCACTTCCAAAATCTTTCTCTAGTGTGTTTTGGATTCTTGCAATAATCATACACACTTGCTCATTCACCTCCTCGGAATGAGCCCTAGAACTACCTTTTAGCTTTATTAGTGGCTAAAGCAGAGTGTTCAGGAACATGAGTTGCTATCATTGGCAATTCTTCTACTCTCCTCCCTTTGAACAAGAGCATAAGCAGAGTAAAGACTAAGAACATCATCACTCAAAATATGCTGTATCGTGAAATCAAAATCTGAGTTTGAGTCCAGCTAGATACTCAAACACTGCAATTCTCAATAGCAATCAACTAGCAAGAACAATAGAAGAAACTTAATTCCTTTATTTCTGTAAATTGAAACAACTCAATAATAATAAGATAAGCAGTAGCGTGAATAGTGATTAGGATCTTTTGTAGCTTCCTAAGCCTTATAAAACATTGATATTAACTACCTAAATTACCTCTGGCCATTCAGAACATCTAAAAGATATCAGAATCTATCAATTCTAATCCCCAAAATACCCTTATATTGGAGATGCAATGGGAAGAAAAAACAAAACTGACCTCAGTTTTCCATGACTGGAACTACTACTCTAATTCACTAAATACTGATCCAATTCACTAAGTACTTTATGAGGTGACCCTAGATGTGGGCCAATCATTTAAATGTTAAATATTGACTTTACTAGTGGTTGACAGTCCCAGAAACCAAGCAACATTAAACTCCCTTGATGAAAGGCTTCCTATATTCTGATTAACTAGAATTTTAGAGGATCTCTTCTACACTTAAGATTCAATATATCCAAATTTCAGTTCCATCCAATGTTCAAATTGAGAGAAATTGGGTCTGCAATCACTGGACAGAAGTTAGCCTGTTGACTTGATTGCCATTGTTTTCTTGGGTGTCTTCTTCTGAGGTTTGGCCAAGTATTGATGAAAGCCATCTGCATCATTTGGATACATCTCATCTTTGATAGACTGGAAATATTCCTGGTGATAAGATGATGCAGATGTCTTTCATCAATCCTCAACCAAATCATAGAAGAAGACTAAGAGAATGATGGGGGAGAAGATTGTTCTTGTCAACAGTCTCACTTCTTGGGAGAAATCCAAGACTTTAGTTCTTCTAATCCAATCATTGGATCAGCTTGAATTTTTGACATTTTAAAGTTAAACAAGAGTACAAGAGACCCTCCAAATCTCAGGCTGATTAGATGACATGCTGAATTGTTGTGTGTTGGTTTACAGGTTCTGATAACATTAAAGGACTAACTACTTTTTGCAATGTCAAAAATCATTATAAAGGGATGTTTTTCTCTCGAAAAAAATGAACTTTTGAATAATGATTCGCGGCATGCCACCTTTTCAAAAAATTGGGATGTACCTAAATCATTCCCCATATTTTACGTGTTTTTGTTTTCTTGAAGAATATTTCCTTCCGACATTCCAGTTAGGTTCTTTCCTTTTTATTAGTTATAAAGTTCTTCCTTTGGTATTTCACACTCATGCTAAACATGGTGTTGTTTATTTGTATAGATAGCTGAAGATTATTCTCACTGTGAGTTTGTCATCCGCCTCCCAGGATACTGCCCAAGTATGTTAGCTCAAGAACTTAATATTGGTGATTTTATTTTTCTTGGAATTTTTATAAACTTATTTATCTATTGTGGAATGTAATTTATCTCATGGTATTGCAGTGCCTGCTTTTCATGATGTTGTTGATGTGCCCCTTGTTGTGAGAAGGTTGCATAAATCTCGATCAGAGGTATGGTCATGAGACAATATTAATGCTCTTCCAGAGTGTGGTTGATTATACAATTTGTTATTCTTATTTTCATTTGGGAACAGATGAGGAAGGAGCTTGGAATAGCAGATAATATGAAGTTAGTTATTTTCAATTTTGGTGGACAGGTTAGATATTTCTAACCTTTTCTTTTCATTTCATAATTTGCATAATTTATCTGATACTAAATATTCATAAGTTTCCTTCTAGGTTGAAAATCTATTATTTTAGATTTTAAAATGTTCTAAAGTGTAATATGTATGTCCTTCACTACCATTTGTTATGTAATTCGAATCTGTGGCTGTGGTACATTGACTTATTTTGTGGTAGAAAAACCTTGTTCTCCATTTTAGATTGAAGGATGCATGAGACATATGGAGTAAATGATACTTGTGGCATCCTTTAACTTCCATCACTTGGTTAGATCTATTTCTTTCTTCTCAAACCATGCAATTGTGGTTCTTTGTAACTACCACACATACACACACACACACACACGAACACATCCATATATATAATTAAAAAAAAAAAACTTATTTTAATAGAAAAGAATATACATTATCTATTTATAATGCTGTACAAAAATCATATCTATTGTTGAGCAGGAGACCAAGAAGAAGAAGAAGAAAGAAGAAGGAAGGAGAAGAGGAAGAAGAATAAGAGGCAACTGAGTTAAGGCCTCAATCAAAACTTAGCTTCAGCCGAGTGAAGCTTTCTATTTATACTATTCTGGCAGTATATAACAATATGACTACAAAATTACGAAAATACCCCTGCGGGTACTAAGCCTGTGTACAGTACATATAATACACCTGTTAACACTCCCCCTCAAGTTGGGGCATAGATATCAATCATACCCAACTTGTCACAGAGACCTTGATGTCTGGAATGGTTTAGCCCTTTTGTAAATAAGTCTGCTAGTTGGTCTTCAGAGCTGATGTATGGAGTGCATACTTCGCCTGTGATGATTTTCTCTCTGATAAAATGCTTGTCAACTTCAATGTGCTTTGTTCTATCATGTGGTACTGGGTTGGCAGCGATATTGATAGCTGCCTTGTTGTCACAGAGTAGAGTCATGGGTTTACCAACTGGAAAACCCAACTCTCCCAATAGATTCTTTATCCGCATACCTTCGGCTACTCCGTGTGCCATTGCACGGTACTCAACTTCAGCACTGGATCTAGCTACCACGGTTTGCTTCTTACTCCTCCAAGTAACAAGGTTCCCTCCTACAAAGGTGCAGTAACCACTATTGAAATTCAGCCCAATCCGCATCTGTGTAAATTTCAACCCTCAAGTGTCCATGTTTCTGGAATAATAAACCAGCACCCGGGAACTTCTTTAGATACCGTAGTACTCTCTCTGCTGCTTCAAGATGGGTGGACCTTGGTGCATGCATGAACTGACTGAGGACACCAATAACATATGCCATGTCTGGACGAGTCATAGAGAGGTACAACAATCTCCCTACAAGCCTTTGAAATTGCTTCACATTCTTAAGTGGTTCACCTTGGCTGTCACTTAACTTATGGTTGGGGTCAATAGGAGAGTCAGCTGGTTTAACCCCAATCTTTCCAGTGTCCTTAAGCAAATCTAGGACATATTTCCTTTGGGAGATGAAGATACCCTTTTTTGATCGGGCAACCTCAATCCCAAGGAAGTATTTGGTGGGTCCTAGATCTTTCACTTCGAACTGAGTGGCAAGGAAGCCCTTCAAACTTTGAATTTCATCCTTCCAATCATCAGTAACAATTATGTCATCCACATATACTATTAGGGCAGCCATTTTACCTTCTACTCTTTTTACAAACAGTGTGTGATCTGACTGACATTGCTTGTATCCCCTTTGCTGAATTGCAGCATGAAATCTGCTGAAGCAAGCTCTTGGTGATTGCTTCACCCCATATAAAGACTTCTTCAACTTGCACACCTTTTGTTCACTTCCTTGAGCCAAAAAACCGGGGGGTTGAACCATATAAACTTCCTCTTCAAGGTCACCATTCAAGAAGGCATTCTTGACGTCGAGCTGATGTAGATCCCGATTTAGATTGGCAGCAAGAGAAAAAAGGACTCTAATAGAGTTCATTTTGGCTACAGGGGCAAAGGTTTCTGCATAATCAACCCCATATACTTGAGTAAAACCCTTTGCCACTAAACGAGCTTTATACCTCTCCACGGTTCCATCAGCCCCATGCTTAACAGTGAACACCCATTTACATCCAACTGGATCCTTTCCCTTAGGGAGATCAATGAGTTCCCACGTGCCATTCTTATGAAGAGCATCAATTTCTTCCTTCATGGCATTTGTCCATTCTGGTACTGAGAGAGCTTCTGCCACATTCTTGGGAATAGGGATACTGTCAGTGGAGGTAAGGAAGGCACGAAATGAAGGTGAGATGTTCTCATAGGAAACAAAGTTGGAAATGGGGTGTTTAGTGGTGCACGACCTAACACCTTTCCTGTGGGCAATGGGAAGGTCAAGATCATTAGCAACAGGGAGGTTGGGAGCCAAGTTACTTGAATGAGTATGATCTTCCTCCAAGGAATTTGATGGCATTTGAAGTACGGCTTCTGGATTCTCCACAACTCTTGAATCTGGTTGGCCTTTACGGCGACGAGAAAAAACACGGAAAGGAGGAGGATCAGAAGGAGAAGGGGGAGAAGAAGGAGTAGGAAGAGGAGGAAGTTGAACCAGTTTCTCTTCATACCTACACTCCCCCTGAGGAGAAACAGGAAAGAAGGGCTCATCTTCAAAGAAGGTAACATCCATGGAAACATAGAATTTCCGAGAAACAGGATCAAAGAAACGATACCCTTTCTGAAAGAATGAGTAGCCAAGAAATATGCACGGGATAGCACGAGAGTCCAATTTCCCCCGGGTGGGAGATAGGTTTTGGACAAAACACCGGCAACCAAAAACACGAGGAGGAATAGAAAGAAGAGGGGCTTTAGGGAAGAGAAGCTGATGTGGGGCTTTGTACTCTAACCAACGGGAGGGTATTCGGTTAATGAGGTATGTAGAACGAAGGACAGCCTCAAGCCAAAAATGTTTGGGAACATTCATGTGGAGTAGTAAACCCCGTGCCACTTCAAGAAGGTGTCGGTTCTTCCGTTCAGCCACACCATTTTGTTGTGGTGTGCAGGCACAAGAGCTCCGGTGAAGTGAGCCATGTGAAGCAAAGAACTCCGTGAGGTCACTATGAAAAAATTCTTTTGCATTGTCTGATTGGAATATTTGGATTTCGGTCTGAAATTGGGTGAAGACCATCCGCTGAAAATCTTGGATAATTTTTGGTACTTCCTCACGGGTTCGCATTGGATATACCCAAGCGTATTTGGAATAATCGTCAATGAAGGTAATGAAGTACTTGTAGCCACTCTCAGAAGGTAAAGTAACAGGGCCCCACACATCAGAATGCACAAGGTGAAAAGGAAACTCAGATTTACTATTTCTTTGAGGAAATTGAGTTCTACAATGCTTGCTTAACTGACACGTTTGACAAGAAAAATTAGAAACAGACACGGACTTACACAGTTCTGGGAAAACAACTTTCAAGGACTCAAAAGACAAGTGACCCAAATGACAATGCTATAAATACATTTTACTCTTTCTGAACTGACTCATAGACTCTGTAACAAGAAGGCCAGCCGTATTTTCCAGCATATAGAGTTCATCAACCATACGACCCCTACCAATCGTCCTCCCCGAGGCCAGATCCTGAATCACACAATAGGAAGGGAAAAAAGTCACAGAACAGTTTAAGGAATTTGTAACACTACTGACTGAAAACAAATTCATAGGAAATTTTGGAACATGAAGAACATTAGAAAGAGTAAGGCCAAGGGGAAGAGAGAGAGTTCCTTGACTAGCTATGGGAGAGTATGATCCATCAACTAGTTTCTCTTTATCTCTTCCGGAAAGAGGGTGATAAGTTTGGAAGAAAGAGGACATACCAGTCATGTGTTTTGACGCTCCAGAATCAATGATCCATGGAGAGTCAACGTCGTGAGAAGCAACATGGAAAGTTGTGGTAGGATTACGTGATGTGGATGCAAAAGAGGTGGTGGGAGGAGCATCCATTTGGCGAATTGTTCTACCATAAAGCTCCAAATGGTCACGAAAGGAGTTGACAATATCCTCCCTTGGGTCGGATCCGGAGTATTTATGTTGGCCATGTGGTGGTTGAGTCACAGTGGAGGTGGAGGGCTGATTCTCCCGAGTAACATTGGCCATGTGGTGTTTCTTGGTACCTTGTTGCCCGGGTCTTCTATTACCATCTGAACCTTGCTTCTTAGGTAAATCCTGAGCCCACTTCGGTTTCCCATGGAGATCCCAACAGGTATCTTAGGTGTGTCGGGGCTTCTGACAATTAGTGCACCACAATTTTTCCTTATCTTCTGCTTTCTTCTGGAGATCCCCTCTTTTGAAAGAAGGTCCACCACTAGTAGAGGGACCCCCCTTTGCCGCCAACACAATTGCATCCCCTCCGGTGCTGTTCATCAAGTTCCTTTTGCTCTCTTCAGACTGGACAAGAGCATAGACCTCCTGAATTGAAGGAAGATCCTTAGAACTCAGAATTTGTACTCTGATGGGTTCATAGATAGGATTGAGACCATGTAAAAAGGCAAACACCCTTTGTTGTGAGACAAGTTTCTTAAACAATTTTGCATCTTCCTCACACTTCCACTCAATATTCTGGTAATGGTCCAGCTCCTTCCAAACAGTTGTCAGGTCAGAGTAATAAACTGATAAACTCCTCTCCCCCTGTTTACAAGTAGATGAAGCTGCTTGCAGTTGATAAATTTTGGCATAGTGTCGAAGTTCAGAATATGTGGACTTTTCCTGATCCCAGATCTCATTTGCAGTTTCAGCCCACATGAAGTTCTTCCTTATTTGCGGTTGCATGGAGATCAAAAGCCATGACATAACCATATTGTTCTCCTGATCCCATCTATCATGTTCTGCATTTCTAGAAGGTGGTTCTTTGATTCTTCCATTTATGTAGCCTACTTTTCCCCTTGCAGTTATGTATAGTTTGATCCCCCTTGACCACTCTAGGTAGTTTAACCCGTCAAGAGGAACAACAGCCATAGGGAAGGATAGGTCACTGTTCCCACTCATTCCATTCAGCATTGTGGAGATTCCGGATGTAGCTGAATCTTCACTACTCATGATTCTCAGTTTAGAAGTACACAAAACCAAAGCACAGTCTTACAAAGCTGCAACAGTCCACAACTAGACACAGTCCACAACCAAAGCACAATCTTACAAAGCTGCAACAGTCCACAACTAGACACTTGCTGATTTTCGGCCTCACAGAGAACCAAGCACAAACACTGCAGCTGCAGTACTAGGGTTTATGACCTACACTGTGTAGGAGTCCATAGAACAATATACAAACTGCACATGCAGTGCAACCAGGTCTGAATGGCCTACAGTTCACAGGTCTGAATGACCTACAGTTCACAGGTCTGAATGACCTACAGTTCACAACTTTGATACAGCTTCTCAGCCCCAAAAAAAAACACAGTAGGAACAGCAATACAAGTGGTGATTCACCACACCTAATCGGCTGATATCCACTTTCTAGGGCAGCCGAACAGTCACTCAAGTTCTAGGGTTCATCAACAGCCCCTTAGAGAGCAGACTAGGGCAACATACAATTGGAGGAAGGGGAACAGTCCCTACTCAAATTTTGGGACATTAACAGTCGTGCAAGAAGCCATAAACAGGGAAAAAAAATCAGTTCAGTACCAGCAATAGGCAGTACAGTCATGACTCGAACTTCCCTTCAGGTCAGAGCCTTCCTTCAAACATCTGAGATGGTTTTCTACAGTCCTCTTAGCCGAAGCAACCCCAGTTACCAGCAAAAAATACATGTAGCCGAACCCTTTTTCTGTGCTAGGAAGTTGAACAGTCAGCTTACTTGTAGCAGAGTCCTACTCGGCAGTGGAGATTAACCGCAGCACTAGAGAAGCTTCCTCTTCCTTGTCTTCAAGCATCAGACCTATAGCTCCTCAGCAGCAGTGGAGAGAGACCTCAGCAACTATAGCTCCTTCGCAGCAGGCCTGGACGGACCTGCTCTGATACCATGTTGAGCAAGAGACCAAGAAGAAGAAGAAAGAAGAAGGAAGAAGAAGGAGAAGAGGAAGAAGAATTAAGAGGCAACTGAGTTAAGGCCTCAATCAAAACTTAGCTTCAGTCAAGTGAAGCTTTCTATTTATACTATTCTGGCCGTACATAACAATATGACTACAGAATTACGAAAATACCCCTGCGGGTACTAAGCCTGTGTACAGTACATATAATACACCTGTTAACATCTATAATTTCAAAGAAAAAAAGAAAAAAAAATTTCCTTGGAGCAAGACAGTCTCCAACAAAAAGAACACTTAATCCAGAGGATAGGTAGTAGGGAAAAGTGAAGGAGACAAATTAGTATAATTAATGATGTCTGGTTTATCACAATTAGTAGTAATGATACGTTTGTGATGGGGAATGGACAAAATTGGTGGGTTACCAGAAGGCACTAGAGTCAATAATAGTATCCCAGGAACTTACCATTTAATCTAATAGCAGAAAAAAGTAGAAGAAATAGAAGATGATGCAAGCTGGTATATCTTGTCCTCATCTAAGGATGTAGAAGAATCACCCCTGGTAGAAGCAACATCAGTGAACTACTGTTATGTTGCTTGATATGCTTGAGCCTGGTTTTTCTTCTGATTCCTTCTTAATGGGTTTGGTAAGGCAATCAAGAATAATGGGTCCATACTGTTAGTTCTTGAGAAAGTGAAGAGACAAGAGGATAGCCAAAAGTCCAAATCTGTTAGGGTTGATCGATCTGATTGAACCAGCCCAAAAGGAGAGTATTTATATTAAAGAAATATGAATGGACAAGTTTTTCCTTACAAAAGAATTAAAGAAGATGTACAATGTACACGCCTACTAAAATACAAGAGAGAAAGATAAATTTACATAACTTTCCTCCATCTTCTTTACACTCCCCCTCAAACTAATGTTGGGGGATAAGCATCAATTTGTCTATAAGAAAATTATGCCAGGCTTTGGTCATAGCTTTGGTGAAGAGGCTGCAAGCTGTAGGCCTAAGGAGACATGTGGGAGAGAGATGTGACCTGCAAGGAGAAGATCACGAATGAAGTGGCAATCCACCTCAATATGTTTAGTGCACTCATCAAATACCGGGTTGGATGCAATCTTGATCGCACTCATGTTGTCAGCAAATAGAGGGATGGCAGATGATTGATCAATGTTCAAGTCATGAAGTAGATTCTTGAGCCAAACTATTTCAGTACATACCGAGGACATTGCTCTATACTCTGCTTTCGTAGATGAATTGGAAATGGTTTGTTGTTTCTTGCATTTCCAAGAAATTAGAGAATCACCAAGAAATATACACCAACCAGTAGTGGAATGAAAAGTGTCAGGACAACTTGCCCAATCTGCATCTACATAAGCTCGAAGTTGGGTGGAGGATGAAGATGAGAAAAACAAGCCATGAGATAGAGTTCTCTTGACATAACGGATGATTCGGAGAACTGCAGAGAAGTGGGATACAAACTACTCACAAGCTGGACTGCATAGGAAATGTCTGGTCTAGTCATAGTTAGGTAGATAAGGCTGCCTACAAGCTGTTGATATAAAGTAGCATCAAGGAGAAGCTCACCCTCATCCTTGCTTAGCTTACGGTTAAGCTCCAAATGTGTATCCACTTGTTTAGAATCAATCAAGTGAGCAAGTGTCACCAAATTAGAGGCATGTTTTTGTTGGCTAACAAAATAACCTTGAGGACACCGCTGAATTTCAAGCCCAAGAAAATAGGTGATAGGCCCAAGATCCTTCATTTTGAAGGATTTGCTGAGAAGGAGCTTCAAGTTGTTAATGCCATCCACATCATTTCCAGTGATAAGTATATCATCAACATATACCAAGAGAAGAGTCAACCCCTGTGCTCGCTTGAGAGTGAAAAGAGAGTAATCTGAAGCACTTTGTTGAAAACCAACCTCCAACACCACTGTATGGAAGCGGTCAAACCAAGCTCGTGGAGCTTGTTTAAGACCATATAAAGATTTCCTCAGTTTACACACCATAAGAGGATCATCACAGTAGCCGGGAGGTGGTTTCACGTAAACTATTTCTTGTAAATACCCATGGAGAAAGGCATTCTTGACATCCATTTGATGGACTGTCCATTGTCTAATAGCAGTAATGGCCAAGAGTAAACGGACTATTGTCATTTTAGCCACTGGAGCAAAGGTCTCATCATAGTCAATTCCATTTTCTTGCTTGTAGCCTTGAGCAACCAACTGTGCCTTATATCTGTCTAGAGTGCCGTCTAATTTAAGTTTCACTGTGTAAACCCAGATGAAGGTATTTGAGGGAGGAGTGACACGCTCCCAGGTATCATTCTCCAATAAAGCCTGAACCTCTTAGTCCATATCATTTTTCCAATGCTTAACTGCTACAACCTGGTTGTAAGACTTGGGAATATCTATGGATGACAAAACAATTGAGAAGGAGCTATGGCTAGAAAAGAAGCCATAGTAGTCAGGTGAACGAGAAACATGAGATGACCGACAGAAAGGAACGGATGAAGGCAAATCAACAGGATGGGAAGAGGAACTTACAATAGTGATGAATGGAGTGGAATGACTAGTCATTGGTGTTGGAGGTGGAGGAAGCATAGACAACGGGTGAGCTGGATGCTTCCTGAAATAAACCTAAAGTGGCCGAGATGTGGGAGGAGGATCACCTGTAGAGCCAAAACGTTGCAGAACAGAAAAGGATGGTGTAGGCAATTTACTAATATGTTCAAAGAATGAAAGGTTCTCAAGAAAAATGACATTACGAGAAATGCAGTCTTCAGACTTTGGGATCATAATAGAGAAATCCCTTGTGTTCCATACTATATCCCATGAATACACACATAGCTGATTGAGCTGTTAGCTTAGTGCTTTCATGAGGAGGAAGTGTAGAAGAACTACTGAAGGGTAGTTTTGTAATTTTACTGTACTTATTTTTCTTTCTTGTACTGTAATAGGTGTGTACTTTAGTGTACATTTCTTTTATTCACTTTGTAAGGACAATCTTGTCCATTTTACATAAAATTAATATAAATATCTCTTTTCTGGGTTGGTTCGATCAGATTGATCAATCGTAACAGATCTGAACCTCTGTCTCTTTCCTTGCTCTTTCACTTTCTCACGAATTGACATGGTATCAGAGCAGGCTGCTCTCTGATCCTTTTCTCCTTCTTTTTGATCATTTGACAACTTTAATAATTGCCGATTGACTCTGGATTGTTTCGATCTCTCCAGAGACATGTTCTCTGTGTTTTGCGCATCCAAGGAGAGAGATTTCATTAGATCTCTCTCGTACGACATCAGTTTGCAGTAAGAATTGAAAGGAAGTGTCGCCTAGGCCCTCTCATCATATTTTGAAACTTTCATTGAGTTCTGAGAAGTTTTGAGAGAGATCTATACATCTCTTTTGGGCGGCTGCACCCAGACTTTCCTTTTCTGGGCTGTGTTTCAAGTTTTCTCCATTTGCTGGAACTTGGACAATTTCTGGTGACTATAAGAGGTTCTATTATCAGTTTCTTTGACTCACACAGCTTGATTATTGCTTTATTGCTTGATTCGACCAGTCTTTACTTGTTTCCTTTTCATTATGGCTCTGGAAAAGAATGAATTTATTTCTGTTAAATTCGATGGGAGCAACTATGCTCTCTGGAAATTCCATTTTCAGTATTTTGTTGAAGGGAAAGGTATGTGGGGTTACATTGACGGTTCCACTTCTATACCTGACGCCAGTGATGTCAAAGGGCTGAAACAGTGGAGAACCGAGAATGCTCAAGTTACCTCATAGATACTTGGGTCTATCTCATTGGATGTTAGTATTCCGATGAGAGGTCTCAAATCTGCCCATGACATGTTCAAATACCTAGAAAAGGTATATCAGCAATCGAATATGTCTATGAAATATCAGATTTATTGATATCTTCTCCTATGTTCAAGGGGAGAAGCGGATTCAGGAATACTATGTAGGATTTGTAAATCTTTGGATTGAATACGAATTGGCTTACCTTGGGGATCTGTCTACAGATTGTTGTGTGAAGACTATGAAGAAGCATCTCACTAAGAGAAAGACTATGCACTTTTTGATGCACCTCAGGCCTGATTATGAAACTCTACGCTCCAACATTCTTAGTAGAGAACCAATGCCTGAACTTGATGCAATCCTTGGAGAGTTGTTACGGGAGGAAACTCGTCTTCTTACCTTATCTGCACTAGATCAGAAGAAGGAACATGGGATTGATACTGTGTTTTTAGCCACCAAACAGAAGGGTAAGAAAGACTTTTCGAAGTTGCAGTGTTATGAATGCAAAGAATTTGGTCACGTGGCATCCCATTGCAAGAAGAAAAACTTTTGTACCTACTGCAAACAACAAGGACACATAGTGGAATGCCCGACTAGGTCTCCCAAGAAAGGACAACATAAGGCTTATTAGGCCTCAACCGAATCTATTTCTACTGATACTGCAACCTCATCATCAGTTCACAAACCAGATGCCTAGGGAAATCTGACTGAAGAAAAGATTCGTGAGCTCATGTCTTCAGCTATTTCTTCTACTTTTCGACTGGCTGGTAAGTCTACTTTTTTGTGTTCATCTCCTTGTCACATGTGGATTATTGATTCCGGGGCCTCAAATCACATGACTGGGGCCTCCTTCGGTCAGTCTCCTAAACCTAGAACCTTTGACAACCATATTATTACTGTTAATAGTGATTCTCTACCTGTATATGGTTTTAATGATTTATTCTTATCCACTACTAAGACCAAACCCTTTCATCTTCCCAAAACTTTCTTTGTACCTAAATTGACTACTAGTTTAATATCTGTTGGGCAACTTGTTGATGATGGTATTAATGTCTTATTTACTCGTGATGGTTGTTTTATTCAGGACCGTCACACTGGGGAGCTAAAGGGGAAGGGACGTAGGCTTGGGAGGCTGTTTGCTCTGGAATTCGAGACTAAGAGATCTTCACCAGATTCTTGTTTGTTATCCGTTACACCCGGTTCTTCTATTTCTTCCTATAATAATGTGTGGCATTTATGGCATAGATGTTTGGGTCACACTCATGCTAAAAATTTGGATTATTTATTTTCCTTTGGTTGTTTGCCTTTGAATACTTCTTCAGTAAAAAATGCTAATAAATCTTGTTTACTTGCTGCTATAGTAAAAGTAATGTTTTACCTTTTCCATCTTCTACTGTACATGCACCTACACCTTTTTATCTCATTCATAGTGATGTGTGGTTGTCTCCAGTTATTTCACACTTGGGTTCTAAGTACTTTGTGTTATTTATTGATGATTGTACTCATTACACATGGGTTTGCTTTCATCGAAAGAAATCAGAAGTCTTCTCCATGTTTAAGAACTTTCATGCCATGTTAATGACCCAGTTTAAAAGCACCATAAATATTTTGAGGTCAGATTCAGGGGGAGAGTACTATGATGGTGAGTTTCAAACCTATCTTAAACAACATGGCATTCAGTCTCAGAGATCTTGTCCTGGTACTCCTCAACAGAATGGAGTATTGGAGCGCAAGAACCATCACATTGCTGGTATGATGAGATCCTTGATACAAGATTCTCATGCTCCCCTTACCTTCTGGGTGGAGGCGATCCGCATTGTTGTTCATCTCATCAATAGTCTTCCTACTATTCTTGAAAATTCTTCTCCCCATTAGTCCTTATTTCATCGTCCACCAAACCTATCCATACTTCATGTCTTCAGATGTGTTTGCTTTGTCCATCTCCCTCCCCATGAATGCAAAAGGCTAACAACTCAATCAGCTATGTGTGCTTTCATGGGATATAGTACAGAACACAAGGGGTTTCTCTGTTATGATCCCAAAGTCCGTTGTTTGCGCATTTCTCGCAATGCCATCTTTCTTGAGAATCTTTTATTCTTTAAACATATTTGTAAATTAACTGCACCATCCATTTCTGTTCTTCATGACTTTGGATCTACAGGTGATTCTCCTTCTCGTCAGCCTCTTCAGACGTATTTCAAGAAGCATCCAGTTTGCCCATTGCCGATGCCTCTTCCACCTCAAGCAACAGTGACTGGTCATTCCTCTCCACCCACCACTACTGTAAGTGCAGATTCTCCTCCTGAGGATTTACCTTCATCTATTCCTTTGCATCAGTCATCTCGTATTTCTCGTCCACTTGATCGCTATAGCTTCTTTTCGAGTCATAGCTCATTCTCAGTTGTTTTGTCATCCACAAATATTCCTAAGTCTTACAGCTAGGCCGTAGAAGTTTAGCATTGGAAAGAAGCTATGGATTCAGAGGTTCAGGCTTTATTTGAGAATGAATGATACATGGGATCTTGTCTCTCCTCCCCCGAATGCCTCCATAATTGGTAGCCGGTGGGTTTACACCATAAAACTCAAATCTGATGGTACTCTGGACAGATATAAGGCCCGTTTGGTTGCTCAAGGCTACAAGAAAGAGTAACTATGGTGAAACTTTTGCACCTGTGGCCAAAATGACAACAATTCGTTTGCTACTAGCCATTACTGCTCTCAAATAGTGGACAGTTCACCAGATGGATGTCAAGAATGCCTTCCTCCATGGAGAGTTACAGGAGACAGTTTATATGAAACCACCTCTTGACTATTGTGACAATCCTCAATTGGTGTGTAAACTGAAGAAATCTCTATATGGCCTTAAATAAGTTCCAAGAGCTTGGTTTGATAGCTTCCGTACAATAGTGTTGGAGGCTGGTTTTTAGTAGAGTGCTTCAAACTACTCTCTCTTCACTCTCAAGCGGGCTTAGGGATTGACTCTTCTTTAGGTCTATGTTGATGACATCCTTATTACTGGAGATGATGTGGATGGTATTAACAAACTCAAACTTCTGCTTAGTAACTCCTTCAAAATGAAAGATCTTGGGCCAGTAACACACTTTCTTGGACTCGAAATTTAAAAATGTCATTGGGGTTACTTTGTCAACCAACAAAAATATGCTTCTGATTTGGTGTCTCTTGCTCGTTTGACTGACTCTAAACATGTTGATACACCTCTGGAGCTTAACTGTAAGTTGAGTAAAGATGAGGGTAATCTTCTTCCTGATGTTACCCCATATCGACAACTTGTAGGTAGTCTTATCTACCTAATCATGACTAGACCTGACATTTCCTATGTGGTTCAGATTGTGAGTCATTTTGATAATGCTCCACGTTAGCCTCATTATTATGCAGTTCTCCGAATTATTCGTTATGTACAGGGTACACTATCACATGGCTTATTTTTCTCATCCTCTTCATCCACACAGCTCCGAGCTTATGCAAATGTTGATTGGGCAGGTTGTCCTGACACTCATCACTCTACTACTGGCTGGTGTATATTCCTTGGTGATTCTCTGATTTCCTAGAAATGCAAGAAACAACAAATTGTTTCCAAGTTATCTACAGAAGCCGAGTACATAGCCATGTCTTCAGTATGTAGTGAAATAATCTGGCTTAAGGCACTTCTTCATGACATGAATATTGATCACTCATCTGCTATTCCTTTGTTTGCTGACAACATGAGTGCAATCAAGATTGCAACCAATCCTGTATTTCATGAGTGCAATCAAGATTGCAACCAATCCTGTATTTCATGAGTGCACTAAACATATTGAGGTGGATTGTCACTTCATTCGTGACCTTCTCCATGCGGGTCACTTCTCTCTCCCACATGTTTCATCAGGTCTACAGCTTACGGATCTCTTCACCAAAGCCATGACCAAAGCCCGACATAATTTCCTTGTTCACAAACTGATGCTTATACCCTAACATCTGTTTGAGGGGGAGTGTAGAAGAACTACTGAAGGGTAGTTTTGTAATTCTACTATACTTTATTTTTCTTTCTTGTATTGTAATAGGTGTGTACTTTAGTGTACAATTCTTTTATTCACTTTGTAAGGACAATATTGTCCATTTTACATAATATTAATGTAAATATCTCTTTTTTGGGTTGGTTCGATCTGATTGATCAACCATAACAGATCTGAACCTTTGTCTCTTTCCTTGCTCTTTCACTTTCTCACGAACTGACAGGAAGATGGACAAAACAAACACAACCAAAGACACGAAGCATGGATATATTAGGTGGATGATGAAACAAAGATTGATGGAGAGAAGAATTTTCAAGGATAGCAGTAGGAAGAATGTTGATGAGAAGAATAGCTGTGCGGGTCGCCTTCACCCAGAAGGTAGGCTTGTAACAAGGATCTCACCATACTAACAATGTGATGATTCTTGCGCTCAAATACCCTATTTTGTTGAGGTGTACCTGGACAAGATCTCTGGGACTAAATGCCATGTTGTTTAAGGTAGGTTTGAAACTCACCATTCTCACCATCAAAGTATTCTCCCCCTAAATCTGACATCAAAATGTTTATAATGATTTTAAGTTGGGTCATAATCATAGCATGAAAGTTCTTAAAAATGGGAAAGACCTTTGATTTCTTTCGAAGGAGGTAAACCCATGTATATCGAGTACAATCATTAATTGTAGAGAAGATGGGCCGAATGGCCCATAGGCTGTTATTCTATGTTATATTTATGTTCTTTTCTGTAATGGGCCTTATTCTGGGCCCATCCTCTTCTATGTTGTGTTTTTGTAATTTCTTGCCCAACCAAGGGCCTCTCTTGTAATTATTCAAGAACTAACTTAATAAAATTGTATTAGAGTGTTAGAGGGGGAGATTAGTTCGAACCTCTCATCCTCTAACCTTCTTGCCGCCAGCTCTCTCTCTCCACCTTCACCAATCTTTTCAGCTGTTTGCCTTTTTTGGTTTTTCATCTAATCTTACACAGTCCCATACTTCGAAGGGCTGTTTTTCAACTTGGTATCAGAGCAGGCCTGAGCTTGGCGTGGCTCTCATGTGGGTATAGTCCAGCTGACTGCATGAGGGTGTTCTAGGACTGGAAGTTTAGACTCATTCGCTTGATTCTTGGAGGTCATGGAGGGTGCCCAAGACTCTAATCGCTTGGAGAATAGTTCAGTGACCAGGAAGATTCAGAGAGAAGGATTGTTCGGCCTGATTTGGAGCTCAAATCAGAGATTGATAAAACTGTAAGTTGCTTCAGTTCTTTCTAGGTTATATTTCTGATTTGGGGGGACTGTTAGAGTGTTCGAAACCCCTCTAAATCTGTTCAGCTGTTCAGCTGTGGTCAACCTGATTTAACTCAGAGATTTCTGTGTTGGTTTCTCATCTTGTTGGACTGTCAAGTGGCCGAAACCTTTTTGGACTCAGTGGCGCGAGTTCTTACTTCAGTTCAGTTGCTTCTTGGACCTATACGGACTGCTCCTGAAGTGGTTCTTACTTGGTGACAGTGGGGTGTTCACTGCTGCATACATAGTGTTCGTAAAAAGGCCCCTTTTTATTGTGGATTGTGTTTTGCTCTCTTTAGGGCACCTATTGTTGGGAATCTGGAATCCCTAACTAAGAAGCTACTCCAATCGGGTACACAGTGTTTGGAGGTCCGCTGGTTATCTCTTGAAGGCTGAATCAGGCCTTCTTCTTCTTGAAAGAGCTGCCACCGAGCTTGGTTCTCACGGCTGTCAGGTCTGAACTGGCCTTGTGAGTTGCTGTGTTTTGTTGCCAATTTAACCCAATCTGAGTTCATCAACAATCAGTAACTAGTAGAAGTTGACCAAAACCCTAATTGAAGTTTTTACATGATGGGCTCCTAAGATATTGAGAGTAAGAATGTTGCTGAATATGGACATGCTTTGGGAACCTCGGTTGATTCTTTGTTGGTTGTGACCATGGTTAAACTGGATGGAACCAACTATCTGGCATGGTAACAATCTGTGAAAATTTATATTTGTAGTAGAGAAAAGTGGGGGTTTATCTCCGGGAGCAAGAAGGCTCCCCCAGAAGATGATCTCTCTTATGAGAAATGGATGCAAGAGAATTACACTGTTATTGGGTGGCTCGTGAATTCAATGCAGCCACAAATTAGTCAACATTATCTATGGATGAACTCAGCTAAGGAAATTTGGGATAGTGTTGCAGAAACTTACTCCCAGAAACTAAATGTAGCCAGAGCCTATAAACTGAGGAGTGATGTGAAGAATTTAAGACAGAGGGAGAAATCCCTTGCGGTATACTTCTCAACCTTGAAACTCTGTGGCAAGAAATTGATCTAATAGAGGCTGTGACTTGGGACACTTTCAATGATGCAGAAACCTACAGGAAATTAGTTGAAAGAAACAGGGTTTTTGAGTTCCTAACTGGACTAAACCCTGAATATGACATCACAAAACAAAATATTTTATCCAAGGAAAGTGTCTCATTGTCACAAGCATATGCTTTGGTCAGCAGTGAAGAAAGCAGAAGACAGGTACAGGTTCAAGGGGTTGGCACTAGTGATCACTTTGCAAATATGGGGGTTAAACCCAAAGGAGTTGTAGGGGCTTCTAGTGGCTCTGGAAAGAAGGAGGTTGTATGTGAAATTGCAAGAAGCCAAAGCACACTAAAGACAAGTGCTGGAAATTACATCCCAGTCTTGTTCCTAGATGAAAAACAGCCCTAGAAGTATGGGATTGTGAAAGAAAACCAGAAAGAACAAACAAGAGAAGTTAAGAGAGAGAGCTGCGGCAAGGAGGGTTAGAGGCTTAGAGGTTCGAACTTAACCTCCCTCTAACACTCTAATACACTTTTATTAAGTTAATCTTTGAGTAATTACAAGAGAGGCCCTTGGTTGGACAAGAAATTACAAAAAACAGATAATAGAAGAGTATGGGCTCAGAATAAGGCGCATTATAGTGAAGAACATAAATATAACATAGATAACTGCCTATGGGCCATTCGGCCCATCTTCTCTACATTCTTGTTCGATTCCAGAAGAAACATGATAGTAGAAAGACAGGGAGTGCAAATGTTGCCACTGGTACAGATACTGAAGTTGAGTCTGCCTGTGCACAGTTGGCGGCCATGAAAGTTGAGTATGAAAAATTTGGGAAGATGATTAGTCAGGTAATCTTAAGACCCCTTGGATCATCGACTCAGGTGCTTCTGATCACATGACCAACCTTTCTACTTTGTTTGTTTCATATGATTTGCTCCCTGGTCGTGATAAAATCACCTTAGCCGATGGCTCTCTTGCCTCTATTTCTGGCAAGGGAACCGTCAGGGCTACAGACTCCTTACTCCTACCTTCCACTCTTCATGTACCTAGATTAAATACAAATTTGTTATCTGTAAGTAGCTTAACCAAGTCATTAAATTGTTGTGTAACCTTCTTTCCTTCCCACTGTGTTTTTCAGGATCTGGAGTCTCGGAAAGGGATTGGGATTAGCCATGAAGCGAATGGAATATACTTGCTCGATACTCCTGGACAATGCCTTGATCAGCCTAAGAATGCTGCTTTTGGTTCTACCTCTTCAGAGTCAGCCAATCAAATTATGTTGAGCCATTGTCGTTTGGGTCATTTTCCTTTTTCTGCTTTAAGTCATCTATTCCCTGAATTGTTCAAGGGAATCAGTGTGTTCAGTCTTAATTGTGAATCATGTCAGTTATCAAAACATTGTAGAAAGAATTACCCTTTGAGCAATAAAAGATCTTCTTTTCCTTTTAATATTGTGCACTCTGATGTGTGGGGGCCTTACCACTTATCCTCTATGGGGGGCTACAGATACTTCATCCTATTTATTGATGATTTTTCTCGATTCACTTGGATATTCCTAATGAAATCTCGTGATGAAGTTCCAAGACTTGTGAGGCAATTTCATGAATATGTTTTAACCCAGTTTGATACCAGGATTAAAATTTTCAGATCTGACAATGGAAAAGAATATTTTGAGAAGAACTTATCCTCGTATCTCTCTGACATGGGGGTTATTCATCAAAGTTCCTGTGTTAGAACCACTGAACAGAATGGAGTTGCTGAAAGGAAAAATAGACATATTGTTGAAGTTGCAAGGAGCCTTTTGTTTGCCTCACATGTTCCTACAAGATTTTGGGGTGATGCTGTTCTCACTGCTACCTACCTCATAAACCGTATGCCATCCAGGGTTCTAGGGTTTAAATCCCCCTTCAGTCTTCTTCATCCAGACAAGGACTTCTTTCCTATTCCTCTTCGTGTGTTTGGATGCACCTGTTATGTACACATTCCAAGTGCCCAGAGACATAAATTTGAACCAAAAGCCCACAAGTGTATCTTCCTTAGTTATTCCCCCACACAGAAGGGTTGCTATTGTTTTGATCCAAAGACTGCCACTCGATATGTCTCAATGGATGTTACCTTTGATGAATTTTCTCCTTTTTATTGTTCCTCTTAGGAAGGACATTGACCACAGGGGGAGAGTTTGTCACAAGTGTTTGCTCTTACTTTCCCTGTCCTAGTTGAGTCTCATGATGAGCCTGTGTCCTCTCCAAATGAATCACGGGAGGATCAATCACTCCATTCTCCTTGTCCTAGTGTTCCTATCTCTTTACCTCCTCGTCCTACCCACAATCCTAAGGTGTATCAAAGGCAAAGATCTAGGAATGAGCAGGTTGTTTCCCTTCCAACAAGTGAGCCTCATGCGCTTCCAATCACAGATGAGACAACAGGTGTTGTTTCAACCCCTTTGGAACCATCTTTCCCGGATCTTGATGTTCCCATTGCTGTTAGGAAAGGAAAACGAAGTGCACTGCACACTGCATTCCAAAACACCTTTCTTATGGTCTGGTTTCTCCTTCATACTTTTCTTATCTCTCTTCAGTTGCTTCTAATCCTATTCCCAGGTCTGTGTCAGAAGCTCTTGAGTTTCCAGAATGGAGAGATGCCATGAAATCTGAAATGGATGCCCTACACAAGAATGATACTCGGGAAGTGGTGGATTTGCCTCAAGGGAAGGGTCCGGTTGGTTGCAAGTGGGTCTTTACCATTAAATACCGGGCTGATGGGACTATTGAGAGGTACAAGGCCAGGTTAGTTGCAAAAGGCTACACACAGACGTATGGGATTGACTATCTGGAGACCTTTGCACCTGTCGCTAAGATGACATCTGTGAGGGTTCTCTTATCTCTGGCAGCTCACTTTGACTGACCCCTTTATCAGTTGGTTGTAAAAAATGCATTTCTGAATGGTGACTTACATGAGGAGGTTTATATGTCTCTCCCTCTAGGAATGTACGGAAGTGATATGCAAGGAAAGGTATGCAAATTGAAGAAGTCTCTTTATGGCCTCAAACAGTCTCCTAGAGCATGGCTTGAGAGATTTAGAGCAGCACTTGTTAAATTCGGCTATGCTCAGACACAGTCTGATCATACTCTTTTTGTGAAGAGAAGTGAATCTCTGGCAGTATATCTCATTGTGTATGTTGATGATATTGTTGTGACTGGTAATGATGCTTCAGGAATTCGTGCTCTTAAGTCTTTCCTTCGTACAAAATTTGAGATTAAGGACTTGGGGGAGTTGAGATACTTCCTTGGCATAGAAGTTGCTAGATCCAAGGATGGGATCCATATCTCCCAAAGGAAGTATGTCCTTGACTTGCTTTCTGAAACTGGGAAGATGGGTGCTAGACCTGGGTACAACTCCTATTGATATGAGTAACAAACTTTCTGCTTCAGATGGAACATTGTTGGAAGACAAAGGGGTCTTTCAGAGACTTTTGGGAAACTCCTGTACCTGTGCATGACTTGGCCAGATATTGCATATGTTGTCAGTTGTATTAGCCAGTTCATGCATGCCCCCCGAGATACTCATATGGCAGCCGCAGAATGAATTCTATGTTATTTGAAAGGCTTTCCAGGAAAAGGAATTCTGTTTACCAAGCATGGTCATATGAAACTTGAAGCCTATACTGATGCTGACTGGGCTGGAAATATTGATGACAGAAGATCTATTTCAGGGTATTGCAGTTTGGTGGCTGGTAATGTTGTCTCTTGGAGGAGCAAGAAACAATTAATTGTGGCTCGATCCTCAGCAGAAGCAGAATACAGGGCCATGGCACATGGAGTCTCTGAACTGTTGTGGCTAAGGTCATTGATGGAGGAACTTGGGATTGAGTATGACAAGCCAATGATGTTGTACTGTGATAATCAGGCCGCCATTAACATTGCCCACAACCCAGTACAACATGATAGAATTAAGCATATTGAGGTTGATAGATACTTTATTCGAGAAAAAGTCTCTTCGGGTGAAGTGTGTCTTCCCTTCATCATTTCTAAAGGACAATTGGCAGATTTTCTCACCAAGGGTATTCCCAAGGCAAGGCTTCATGACACTGGCAAGCTAGGCATGATTAACATCTATGCTCAGCTTGAGGGGGAGTGTAGAGAAGATGGGCCGAATGGCCCATAGGTTGTTATTCTATGTTATATTTATGTTCTTTTCTGTAATGGGCCTTATTCTGGGCCCATCCTCTTCTATGCTGTGTTTTTGTAATTTCTTGCCCAACCAAGGGCCTCTCTTGTAATTATTCAAGAATTAACTTAATAAAATTGTATTAGAGTGTTAGAGGGGGAGATTAGTTCGAACCTCTTATCCTCTAACCTTCTTGCCACCAGCTCTCTCTCTTCATCTTCACCAATCTTTTCAGTTGTTTGCCTTTTCTGGTTTTTCATCTAATCTTACACAGTCCCATACTTCGAAGGGCTGTTTTTCAACTTTAATAAACAATACAAAATATTTATAACCCAAATGTGAAATAACCGGAGACAACCACATACCATTGTAAGTAAGGTAAAAAGGTATAGTAGCATGTTTATTAGAAGATGGAAAAGGCAAAACATGGCTTTTTTTTCCGCTTCATGGGGCTACACAACAGGGGGTAGCCCATCCCCTCTCCCTTAACCCCCCCAACCCTTGGTGGTAGCGGGATTTGATCCCAGGTCTCTACTCCGACGAGTCAGAGAATCTACCAACTGAGCCACCATTAGTTGGTGGGAAAACATGGATTTTACTATAGTAGCAAGTTAAACTAGATTTATCAACATTCTTAGAAGAAGTAACAGTCTTAGGCAAACAACCAGAAGAAAATAAATAATCCAAGTTTTTAGTATGAGTGTGACCCAAACGTCTATGCCATAAGTGCCACACATTATTACAAGAGGTAAGAGAAAAACTAGAAGTAGTAGATAGATAGTGAACAAGGTCTGGTGAAGCTTTCTTATTCTCAAATTCCAGAGCAAATAGTCTTCCAAGCCTATGCCCTTTCCCCTTCAGTTCCTTAGTGTGCTGGTCCTGGATAAAACAACCATCACGAATAAACAAAATATTATTACCATCATCAACAAATTGTCCAACAGAAATAAAACTAGTAGTCAACTTAGGTACAAAGATGGTTTTGGGAAGATGTAAGGGTGTAGACTTAGAAGTGGACAAAAATAAATCATCACACCCACATACAAGAAGATGTAAGGGTGTAGACTTAGGTACGAAGGGTGTATGCCTCCCACACCTTTTAAAACATTGGTTGAAAGATTAGATTGATGATATACCTTTGCAAGATAGGTATACATTTCATGTGCAGTCCTCGTTCTCCTCATAGGTATAGTAATACTTTGATAATTGACTCAATATCCATGAAACAAGCTTCCCATTATCTAGCTTCACCATTGTTGAAATGCTTTGGTGTCAGTTTCTTTGTAACTGTGTCATCCAAATAACTTTCCAGACACTTTCCTTCAACAAAATGAAAATGGAACTTCCACATCCCAGGTTAGATCCATTAAGTTTCATAGGGATAACTTTAGCTTTCTCAGAACCCATAAAGAAGGATAAACAGCAGTCTCACACCAAAAGCCCCAATCAAGTATAATCAGGAAACTGGTTTTCAGTAAAAATTATTAGATGGCATCCCAAATGTCTCACTGGATCCAAAATCTGGAAGTGTAGATTGAAAGAGGGTATTGGTTCAACTTAGAATCTTGTGGTTTCAGGTCCAAAAGCTTCCAGATGGCAGAGATTAATGGTATAGATTGAAATCTGCCCTGAAGAATAAAAGAAAACAGGTACAGCAAGAAAGATGAAAATAGCCTCCAGAACTTGTTGAAAATTTTTGAAAAAAAGTATGTAAGATGATCCTTGATAATATGTTTGAGTGAACTGTAGAAGCCCAGAAGAACTCTGATGTTTCCAATAAACTAAAAAATCAAGGTGCTTGGCATGCTCTGATACCATGACAGAAATTCTAGGGTTCTGTGATAATAGATATCCAGCCACGAGAAAGAGGAAAGAATTCTCTTATGGGGTGTCAAAATAATTAACCCCATCCCAAAAACATCAAATACAGTATTATATTAAATGAAATTACAATACTTCCCTTATAGGCAGAGAAGTCACTACAGCTGATTACAATTATCTTTTAAGTTGACTTACAAAAGTAAAAATCCAATTTTGTCCCCCTTTCCTCTCTACACATACCTTAGGAACAATAATAAAGCCTGAAATGCTCATTAACACCAAGCGATGATGATAACCCACTGAGGTACATGCTCTTTTCATGCATGGTCGAGGCATGAACTTTATGAACACATCAATGTTTTTTAAGAAAATATGGAAGTTAGAAAGATACTACCTAAATTCACTTTAAATGTCCAATGAAGAATGGTATGGATTATCTATATTTTTGGTCCAATAGAACACAAAAGGAACCTAATATATGAAAAGTTTGTATTTGTGTGTTTCATGTCTATTTGTTTATTGGAAAAGATACTTATCAGGCTTATTGTGTTGAAATTTTGTCAAGGAAAAGAATATGATTAATCACCTTTCATTATTATTTATTGTGGTTTTGTTTTTATATTATTTTTCCTTCATTTGCAGCAAGCAGGCTGGAAGTTCAAGCAGGAATACTTGCCTCCCGGTTGGCTTTGCCTGGTATGTTCTGTGATGTTACATTAGGGTTCTTGGTTTTAGTTCCACTGATAATTCTCCTATCCTGCATGCATTGATTAGATATGTGCTTGCTGTTATCTGAAATAGGTCTGTGGTGCATCTGGCAACCAAGAGCTTCCCCTAAATTTCATAAAGCTTGCAAAAGATGTATACACACCTGATCTGATAGCAGCATCTGACTGTATGCTTGGTACTGTAACAGAATTATTCATTTTGAGTTCGAGCTGCATGTGGAAAACCAGGTTTTGTTAATTTAATCTTGTTTCCCTATTTCAGGAAAAATTGGATATGGCACTGTCAGCGAAGCTCTGGCATACAAGTTGCCATTTGTATTCGTATGTAGAGATTACTTCAATGAAGAACCTTTTCTCAGAAACATGCTTGAGGTTCAATCACTGCTTCAAATGCTTATTGTCCTGTTACTCTTTAAACCTTTCTAAGCATATGATTTTTTCAATCTGATGTGTATATTTCACTTTTCCATTAGCACTATCAAGGTGGTATTGAAGTGACTAGAAGGGATTTTCTCACTGGACACTGGGCCCCTTACCTTAAACGTTCAATTAGCCTTAAGCCATGCTATGAGGGAGGCATTAATGGTGGTGAGGTATTCCATTCCTATAGTCAATATGCCTTTAAGTATTCTGCTATGCATCTTTTTGTGGTGTAGATAATACTTTAATGTCTCAAGAAAATTTGTTTAATGTAGATTTTGTTGGATAGTTTAGCAAAAGGTCTCTTAAAATAATTGGTTATTCTTATTAATAACATAAATTCTTGTAGGATGAACTTGGAAAAAGAGAAACTCTAGAAGTCAATCACATCTTATATGATGTCCTCTTTTCAACTTAATTAGTCAAAGATCTTCCAAGTGCATAGAAGACCACCAACTGTGATGGTTTAGACACATGCACGGAAGACCACCAATAGCGCCAGTTAGAAGAAGTGATTTGTTACACATTGAAGGGGCTAAAAGAGCTTGGGATAGAAGAAAAAGGACATGCGTAGAAGTAGTAAGAACATGAAATGACTTAAGCCCAAATAATTTAATAGTGGATATGGTTTTAAATAGAATGGATTGGTGTCTGGTGAAACAGGATTCATGTAGCCGACCCCATATTGTTGGGATAAGGCATGGATGATGATGATGATGAAAGATCTTATAACTACATTCTTTAATTATTGGTTGTTGTCGTACTGGAATACCTGTCCAATATTTCTGAAGCCTCAATGAACTGTTTTTTTTGATCCATCAATGTTCAACACTGAAAGCTCTATTAAGATAAACTAGCAATGTAGTTGTGCTGATGTTTGAAAATGAATAGACTCCCTATTCTATCTTCATTTGTAAATAGATTTGCAAGGCCTTGCAGAGGAGAAGGAAGACAAAATGAAAGGGCAGATATGTCTTAAAGGGCTAACCTGATTCTTAATTTAGTAATACCAAAAGAAAAAGACATCTTGATTTGACCATTTCTGGGAGGTGTTCTCTTGATGGCAGCACAAAGCTCATTTGCTTCTCATCCTTCTACCCCTTTTCGCTTTAATGTCTGGGTGTAACTTTGGATTGTGTCAACCCTAATGCAATCCAAACTATCCAGAAAAAGTAGATTTGGGTTGGGTTTAAGGTTTGTTATCAGTGCAGTGATGGAAGAGAAGAGGAGAAGAGAGAGGAGAGAGAGGAGAGAGAGAAGAGAGAGAGCAGAAGAGAGGAGAAAAGATTGAGAGTCAAAAAGCATGCTGGCGGCGCCAACTATTTTGTTATATATAAGTTGAAAAACAGCCCTTTGAAGTATGGGACTGTGTAAGATTAGATGAAAGCCAGAAAAACAAACAAATGAGAAGATAAGAGAGAGAGAGTTGGGGGCAAGGAGTGTTAGAGGATGAGAGTTTCGAACTAACTCTCCCTCTAACACTAATACAATTTTATTAAGTTAATTCTTGAATAATTACAAGAGAGGCCCTTGGTTGGGCAAGAAATTACGAAAAAACACAGCATAGAAGAGTATGGGCCCAGAATAAGGCTCATTACAGAGAAGAACATAAATATAACATAGAATAACAGCCTATGGGCCATTTGGCCCATCTTCTCTACACTTCCCCTCAAGCTGAGCATAGATGTTAATCATGCCTAGCTTGCCAGTGTCATGCTGAAGCCTTGCCTTGGGAATTCCCTTGGTGAGAAAATCTACCAATTGTCCTTCAGAAGTGATGAATGGAAGACACACTTCACCTGAAGAGACTCTTTCTCGAATAAAGTGTCTATCAACCTCAATATGCTTAATTCTATCATGTTGTACTGGGTTGTGGGCAATGTTTATGGCGGCCTAATTATCACAGTACAACATCATTGGCTTGTCATGATCAATCCCAAGTTCTTCCATAAATGACCTTAGCCACAACAGTTCAGAGACTCCATGTGCCATGGCCCTGTATTCTGCTTCTGCTGAGGATTGAGCCACAACTGATTGTTTCTTGCTCCTCCAGGAGACAACATTACCAGCCACCAAACTGCAATACCCTGAAATAGATCTTCTGTCATCAATATTTCCAGCCCAGTCAGCATCAGTATAGGCTTCAAGTTTCAGATGGCCATGCTTGGTAAACAGATTTCCTTTTCCTGGAGAGCCTTTCAAATAACACAAAATTCGTTCTGCAGCTTCCATATGAGTATCTCGGGGAGCATGCATGAACTGGTTAATACAACTGACAGCATATGCAATATCTAGCTGAGTCATGCACAGGTACAGGAGTTTCCTAAGATGTCTTTGAAAGACCCCTTTGTCTTCCAACAATGTTCCATCTAAAGTAGAAAGTTTATGACTCATATCAATAGGAGTTGCAGCTAGTCTAGCACCCATCTTACCCGTTTCAGAGAGCAAGTCAAGGACATATTTCCTTTGGGAGATAAGAATCCCATCCTTGGATCTAGCAACTTCTATGCCAAGGAAGTATCTCAACTCCCCCAGGTCCTTAATCTCAAATTCTGTACGAAGGGAAGACTTAAGGGCACGAATTCTTGAGGCATCATTACCAGTCACAATAATGTCATCAACATACACAATAAGATATACTGCCAGTGATCCACTTCTCTTCACAAAAAGAGTATTAGAGAGAGAGAGAGCTGGCAGCAAGGAGTGTTAGAGGATGAGAGTTTCGAACTAACTCTCCCTCTAACAATCTAATACAATTTTATTAAGTTAATTCTTGAATAATTACAAGAGTGGCCCTTGGTTGGGCAAGAAATTACGAAAAAACACAGCATAGAAGAGTATGGTCCCAGAATAAGGCCCATTACAGAGAAGAACATAAATATAACATAGAATAACAGCCTATGGGCCATTCGGCCCATCTTCTCTACAATATACTAGGGCGACAACAACTAAAAAATAAAAGGGTAAAAGTACAATAGTACCCCTTTGGTACTATACATAGGAAAATACAAGCTTTGAACACTCTCCCTCAAGTTGGGACATAGTCATAATGCCCAACTTGTCACATAAGTCATAATGCCGTGAATGGTGTAGCCCTTTGTAAAGATGTCTGCAAGTTGATCCTTAGTGCTGACATAAGGAGTACACACTTCCCCTGTGATAACTTTCTCTCTGATAAAGTGTTTGTCAACTTCAATGTGTTTAGTTCTATCATGCAACACTGGATTAGCAGCAAGGTTTATGACTGCTTTGTTATCATAGAATAGGGTCATAGGTCTGTTCACTGGAAACCCAACTCACTCAACAAATTCTTTAGCCACATAATTTTAGCCACTCCATGAGCCATTGCCCGATATTCAGCTTCAGCACTGGATCTAGCTACCACATTATGCTTTTTGCTTCTCCAGGTAACTAGGTTTCCTCCTATAAAGGCACATTAGCCACTAGTTGACTTTCTGTCATTTAGGGATCCTGCTCAATCTGCATCAGTGTACACTTCAACTTTCAGATGTCCATGCTTTTGAAACGACAAACTAGTGCCTGGGAACTTCTTAAGATATCTGAGAAGTCTTTCTGTTGCTACAAGGTGAGTGGTCTTGGGAGCATGCATTAACTGGCTAAGAACACCAACTGCATAAGCAATCAGGGCAGGTCATAGAAAGATATAAAAATCTTCCTACAAGTCTCTGAAACTGTTTCACATCCTTGATAGGTTCACCTTGGCAGTCACCTAATTTGTGGTTAGGATCAATAGGGGAATCAACTGGCTTCACTCCCAATTTTCCTGTATCCTGGAGTAGATCTAGGACATACTTCCTTTGGGAAATGAAGATACCCTTTTGTGAGTAGGCAACTTCAATTCCAAGAAAGTATCTTAGAGGACCTAGATCCTTTACTTTAAACTGTGTAGCAAGAAAAATCTTCAACTTTTGGATTTTATCCTTCCAATCTCCAGTAAAAATTATATCATCAACATATACTATCAGAGCAACAATTTTCTCTTCCCCTCTTTTCACAAACAATGTGTGATCAGATTGACATTACTTGTATCCTTTCTGCTGAACCGCTGCATGGAACCTGCTGAACCAGGCTCTTGGTGATTGTTTCAACCCGTATAAAGACTTCTTCAACCTGCACACTTTTTGTTCATTGCCTTGAGCCCGAAAACCAGGGGGTTGTACCATGCAAACTTCATATTCAAGGTCACCATTCAGGAATGCATTCTTGATATCAAGCTGATGTAGATCCCAGTTAAGATTAGCAGCAAGGGAGAACATGACTCAAATGGAGTTCATCTTGACAACGGGTGCAAAAGTCTCTGCATAATCAACTCCATACACTTGTGTAAACCACTTTGCCACTAAACGAGCTTTATACCTCTCCACAGTGCCATCAACTCTATGTTTGATTGTGAACACCCATTTACATCCAACTGGATCCTTTCCCTTAGGAAGATCTACTAGTTCCCATGTGCCATTTTTATGTAGAGCATTAATTTCTTCCTTCATAGCATCTGTCCATTCAGGTACTGAAAGAGCTTTTGCCACATTCTTAGGGATAGGAACACTGTCAATGGAAGTGAGAAAGGCCCAAAAAGAGGGTGAAATGTTTTCATAGGAAACAAAATGAGAAATGGGGTGTTTAGTGGTGCAAGATCTAACACCTTTCCTGTGAGCAATAGGAAGGTCAAGGTCATTAGCAACAGAGGTATCGATAGCAATAGGGTCAGGGACATCGATAGGAACCAAGATACCTGAGTGAGTATGATCAGCCCCTGGGAAGTTTGATGGCATTGGAGGTACAACTTCTAGGTTCTCCACAGCTCTTGAACTTGTTTGGCCTTTGTATCGACGAAAGAAGACACAAAAAGGAGGATCAGGAAGAGGAGGAGCTGAACCAGTTTTTCCTCATTCCTACACTCCCCCTGAGGAGAAACAGGGAAAAAAGGTTCACTCTCAAAGAAAGAGACGTCCATGGAAACATAAAACTTCCGAGAAACAGGATCAAAACAACGGTATCCCTTTTGAGTGAAAGAATACCCCAAGAAGATGCCAAGAATAGCACGGGGGTCTAATTTTCCCCGAGTGGGTGACAAATTTTGGACAAAACGACAACCAAACACACGAGGAGGAATGGAAAGAAGGGGAGCCTTAGGAAAAAGAAGCTGATGTGGGGCTTTGCACTCTAACCAACGAGAGGGCATACGGTTGATGAGATAGGTAGCACAAAGGACAGTCTCAAGACAAAATTGTTTTGGGACATTCATATGGATTAGTAAACCCCGGGCCACTTCAAGAAGGTGTTGGTTTTTTCTTTTGGCAACACCATTTTTTTGTGGTGTTCGGGCACAAGAGCTACAGTGAAGTGAACCACGTGAAGCAAAAAATTCCGTGAGATTACTATGAAAACTCTTGGGCATTATTTGATTGAAAAATTTGGATTTCAGTTTGAAATTGGGTGAAGATCATCCGTTGAAAGTCTTGGAGAATTTTTGGTACTTCATCCCTTGTCCGCATGGGATATACCCATGTATATCTAGAATAATCATCAATAATGGTAATAAAATACTTGTAGCCACTCTCAGATGGTAAAGTAACCGGTCCCCACACATCAAAATGAACAATGTGAAAAGGAAATTCAGATTTATTATTCTTTGAAGGAAAATGAGTTCTACATTGCTTACTCAATTGACAAGTTTGACAAGAAAAATCTGAAACTGACACTGAGTTAAACAATTCTGGAAACACCACTTTTAAAGACAAAAGATAAATGACCAAGACGACAATGCCATAAATAGACTTGACTCTTACAGCATTGACTCTTAGACTCTGTGACTTGAAGACCAACCTTATTCTCCAGCATGTAAAGTCCATCCACCATACATCCTCTACAAATCGTCTTCCCCGAAGCCAGATCCTGGATCACACAGTAAGAAGGAAAAAAGCTAACTGAGCAGTTTAAGGAATTTGTAATACTACTAACAGAGAACAAATTAATGGTAAATTTTAAGACATGTAAAACATCAGAGAGTGTAAGGCCAAAAGGAAGAGAAGTGGTTCATTGACCAGCTATGGTAGTATATGATCCATTAGCTAATCTCACCTTGTCTCTTCCAGAAAGGAGGTGATAGGTTTGAAAGTAAGAGGACGTACCAATCATGTGTTTGGACGCTCCGGAATCAATGATCTAGGGAGTGTCAGGGGTATGAGATGCAACATGGAAGGTTGTGGCAGAGTTACCTGATGTAGACGCAAATGACGTTGAGGGAGGATCATCCATCTGACGAATTGCCCTACCATAGAGCTCTAAATGGTCACTAAAGGAATTAATAATATCCTCCTTTGGGTCAGATCTAGAGACGTGAGTCGGTGTCACAGTAGTAATGGGGGGGCTGATTTTCCTGAGAGGCCTTGTTTGCCATAGTGTTCTTTCTTGTACTTTGCTGTCCTGACTTTTTGTTCAGATCTGAACCTTGCTTCTTATTCAAATCTTGAGCCCATTTTGGCTTCCCATGGAGATCCCAACATGTATCTCGGGTGTGTCGGGGTTTCTGGCAATGAGTACACCACAGTTTGTCTTTGTCATCCTTCCTTTTTTGAGAGACCCCTCTCTTAAAAGTGTTCCCACCACTTGTAATCACACTTCCTTTTGCTGCCAACCCAACTGCATCCCCTCTAGAACTGTTCATCAAGTTCCTTCTACTTTCTTCTAATTGTACAAGAGCATAAACTTCCTGGATGGAGGGAAGATCCTTGCTACCTAGGATCTGAACTCTGATGGATTCATATGTCGGGTTCAAGCCATGTAGAAAAGCAAACACTCTCTGTTGAGATACAAGTTTCTTGTATAATTTTGCATCTTCATCACACTTCCAGTCCACACTTTGATAATGATCTAGCTCCTTCCAAACAGAGGTCAAGTCGAAGTAGTACACAGAAAGACACCTCTCCCCCTGTTTACAAGTGGACAATTCTGCCTATAACTGATAAATCTTTGCATTGTGATGCAGCTCAGAATAGGTTGATTTTGCCTGTTCCCAGATTTCATTTGCCGTTTCAGCCCACATAAAGTTCCTTCTTATTTGGGGTTGCATAGACACTAAAAGCCAGGACATAACCATGCTGTTCTCCTGGTTCCATCTGTCGTATTCAACACCCCCCAGGGTTGAAGCCTTTGCATCCCTATACCTGCCCATTCCTTCATTCTCTCATTTGCTTAGCTGATCTTTTTTTGTCAGTCCCTATATCCCTTAAAAAAGTCCATAATTATTTTTTCAATTCTTCCGTAACCTTAGCTGGAGCCTTGAATAACAAGAAGAAGTACCCCAGTAAGTTGGCAAAGATAGACTTTATTAAAGTCTCCCTAGCCCCTAATAATATATAATTTCTTTTTGAAATCATCGACTTTTTAGGGAAACTTTCAATTATTACTTCTGAAAAAGAATCATCTCTAGGAGACCATCCTAGTGCAGACCTAAATACTTGGATAAATTTGCCATGTATCAACTACATCCAATCCTAACAAGAAACGACTTCCCAATCAACCTCTAGAGAGATGTAAACACAAAACTGAATTTCTGAGATTTTCCAATGAAAAATTGATAAAAAAAAGATTTTCCAATGAAAATGTTGAAAAAAAAATACCAACCTTCATCTTTTTTTTTTGGTATTTGGTGATATGCCTGAATCCCTCATAATGGCCATTGAATAATGCAAGCACCACACTAATAACCCCCTCCCCAAAGTTGATGGCAGTAGGGTTCATATTCCCGTCTCTGATGGAACAAACCAGCTAACATACTGTTTGTTCTGTAGCAACAGTAGTTCGAACCAGGAGAAGAGAAGAAGAAGAAGATGATGATGATGATGATGATGAAGTGAACAATCGAACTTGATAGGTTAAACCCTATCAGAGGACCCTTAATATGGATTAGCCTCCAATTAGTAGTACAAAGACTAAACTGCCCTCACTTAAGTATGGGACAGGAAGTTTCTATTAAGACTGCCACATAAGCACATAACTTAACAGAAATAAAATGACTAATCTACCCGTATTCGGGTAGCTCTAACATATATAGTTCACTCTCCCTAAGCTTAAGCCTTTTGTAAACAAATATGCCCACTGATCACCTGGGCCCACATGTTCTGTGCTTATCTCTCCAGAAAGGACCTTCTCCCTCACAAAGTGGCAATCAATCTCTATGTGCTTTGTTCTCTCATGAAAAACAGGGTTGGATGAGATGTGGAGTGCAGCTTGATTGTCACAGTACAATTTCATAGGTCTATCCATGGAGAACCCGATTTCTTGTAGGAGATTTCTTAGCCATACTAATTCACATGTAGTGTGTGCCATGGCTCTGTATTCGGCTTCAGCACTGCTCCTTGCCACAACCGTTTGCTTCTTACTCTTCCATGTCACAAGATTTCCTCCAAGAAATGTGTAGTAACTTGTAGTAGATCTTCTATCAGACACAGAGCCTGCCCAATCTGCATCTGTATACCCAATTACTTCAAGTTTTCCTCCTGGTTTGTACAATAACCCATGGCCTAGAGCTCCCTTCAGGTACCTTACAATTCTAAGAACTGCATCCAAGTGAGGTATCCGAGGGTTCTACATAAATTGGCTCACCACACTGACTGCAAAGGAGATGCCTGGTCTCGTGATAGTCAAATAGTTCAGCTTCCCCACTAGCCGTCTATACCTTCCACGATCGTCAAATATTTCCCCTGTATCAGAACTCAACTTAGCATTTGGTTCCATGGGAGTTTCAACCGGTTTTGCACCTAATAGTCCTGTTTCATCTAGCAGATCAAGAACATATTTTCTTTGGCATTGCCTTACACCTTGTCTTGATCTAGCAAACTTATATACCTAAGAAATACTTCAATGTCCCAAGATCTTTTGTTTGAAAATGATTTTGCAGAAAGACCTTTAATTTATTGATCCCCAATTTGTCACTACCAGTTATGACAATATCATCCACATAGACCACTAATAAAGTCTTTCTGGCTTCTGAATCATAGCTGAACACCGAGTGGTCAACCTGGCATTGTTTCATTCCAAAATTCTTCACCACTTCACTAAACTTCCCAAACCAAGCACAAGGCAATTGTTTCAACCCATAAATTGCCTTTTTCAGTCTGCACACCTTACCATCCTCCTCCTGAGCAACAAACCCAGGTGGTTGCTCCATATATACCTCTTCCATAAGGTCACCATGAAGGAAGGCATTTTTAATGTCAAGTTGAAACAAGGGCCAATCATACATAACTGCTAAGGAAATTAAGACACGGACAGAGCCAATCTTAGCCACTGGAGAGAAGGTCTCCATATAGTCCACTCCATACAACTGTGAATAACCTTTAGCAACAAGTTTGGCCTTCAGACGCTCCACACTACCATCTGGCAAGTATTTAACAGTATACACCCATTTACAACCCACAACATGCTTACTAGGTGGAAGAGTAGTGAGCTCCCACGTGTGAGTATGCTGGAGGGTAGAAAGTTCCACCTCCATTGCCTGCCGCTACCCAGGTGAGCTAAGAGCTTCTCGGACATTCTTAGGTATAGAAATAAATGACAATAGTGAAACAAACTGGCAATGTGAAGCGGAAAGGCGAGATACTGAAAGAAACTTGGAAATGGGATGGAGGGTACAACTACGTTTACCTTTTCATAAAGTAATGGGAAGATCAAGTCCTAAAGGTTCAGGGATAGGAGCAACAACAGGATCCACAGACAAGGTAGAAGCTGGAGGAGGAGCCGGTGTCTGTCGATGAATATACACGTGCCGGATCGGTGGTCGTTCAGTAGGGAGCTGCACTAGAGGAGGTGAAGGGTCAACCCCAACTGGAACACCAGGAACGGGATCACTGACTGGAAGAGGAAGAGGAAGCAAAGGTGGATACACAGATACTTCAGGTCCCGAGAAGAAGGGACAGACTCAAAAAAGGTGACATCAGGACAGACATAGCACTTCCGAGTAATTGGATTGTAACACTTATACCCTTTCTGGGTCCGAGAGTAGCCAAGAAAGACACACTTAACAGAGCGTGCATCCAGCTTGTCTATCCCAGGACTCAGATTGTGAACAAAGAACACACTACCAAAGACTTGGGGTGTTAATGGAAAGGGAGACAAGGTGGGGAACAAAATAGAAAAGGGAGACCGACCATGATGAATGAAGGAGGGCATCCGATTAATAAGGAAACAAGTAGTAACTACAACATCACTCCTTTCAGAATGGAATTTTTGAAAAATGGAAAATAATTCACTCATTTCTTTCATTAAATAAATCCATGTCATCCTTGAACAATTATCAATAAAAGTGACAAAATACTTGTAACCATTATAAGACTGTATTTTAATCAGACCCCAAACATCTAAATGAACCAAAGCAAAAGAACTCAACATACGACTATCAACTCTAGGACTGAAGGGAACCTGACGATATTTTTCATACTGACACGACTCACACTATAAAGACGACAAATGACTCAAAGATGGAACCAGTATCTTGAATGCCTTTAGAGATGGATGTCCCAGTCGACCATGCCATTGTAGATGAGTGAGTGAAGTCTGAAGTGCAACTAACGGTCCACCACCGTCAAGGTAATACAATCCACCAGCCTCATGCCCCCCACCAATCTTCTTCCTCGTCTTGAGATCCTGAAAAACACAAAAGGGAAAAATGTAATAAGGCAATTAAGAGTCTTGGTTAATTTACTAACAGACATAAGATTGAATGGAAACTTAGGGACATATAGAATAGATGATAAAGAAAGAGAAGTCGTGTCAACATTACCAACACCACAAATGGGAGAAGAGGAATCGTTGGCAAGGGTAACAGTTTGAGATGTGGAAGTTTTAGAGAGGGAAGAGAACACACCTGGAGTCCCGGTCATGTGGTCAGAGGCTCCTGAGTCAATAATCCAGGATGGGGTTTGGATGATAGACAAGCTATACTTGAGTGGGCAAGGGTGGCAGTAGTATGCTGTGAAGTAGTCTGGAGGAACCTCTCATACTCATCACGCGGTACACTCACCATCTCCTTCCCGGAAACAGATGTAGATGTGGAAGGAGTTAGATCTGCCTGTTGGTTATGACTGATATCAACCCCACCAGCTACTGCATGATTGGCCAATGTAGAAGGAGGGCCATGGAGATCATAACAGAAATTCACCGAATGTCTGTCCTTGCCACAATGGGTACACTTCCTTGTAGAGTTACTTTTTCCTTTACCACGGCCTCCCCCTGAGTCACGACCACCACCACGGCCAAATACGGAACCAGCACGACCTCCTCGAGAGGCATGTCCTCCCCCTTTAGTACAATGTTCACCTCCTTTGGCTATCACAAATGCTGATCTGTCAGACTGTGTGGGATTCTCTGTAGGCCCCAAAGAAATCCTACAAAGCCGTGCAAACACTTACTCAAGTGTAGGAAGAGTAGAGCCCCCTAATATTTGGGCCCTAACTGGTTCATATTTTGATTTCAACCCCACTAAGAACCTAGTGACATCTAGTTGTTCCCTCTGTTGTTGCTGAACCTTAACATCTGGAGTGAGGGGATGATAGACATTGAGTTCATTTCTGAGGTTCTTCATACTGGCATAGTACTCTTCTAGGGTTTTATTCCCTTGCTGCAGATCGAAATACTCCTAATAGAGCTGATATACCCTTGTAGTGTTATCCTGCACAGAATAAAGCTTCTTGGCATGTTCCCTTATGTCCTTAGCTGTATCTAAGAACATAAAGTCGGCACTTATTTTGGGTTCCATACTATTCCATAACCATGTCATGATTTGGGCATCTTCTTGTTCCCAGTCATCAAACCCTGAAGAGTCAGCAGGAGGTTTATCTTCCTTCACATACTTCACTTTCCTCTTTTCCTTGAGAAAAACTTCCACTGACATGGCCCATGGTATATAGTTCTCACCATTAAGTTTAATTGAAGTCATCTGCACACCTAGATAGTCAGAGGGAATCACCACACTAGGTTTCTGATCACTACGACCATCTCTAGTTGCTGTCATGATGCTCTTCCAATGCTACTTTTAATCTGAATTCCCGGAAGCCAACTAAGTACTGCTGTCAGGAGTTTGATGTTCCAAACACTACAGCAGTCCCCAAACACAGTTGATAAGTACACAAACTTTTGTTCTTGTTCACACCACTACTAATTTCACAAAATCATGAATCACACTGACATTAATTCAGCAACTCACTGGCTGCATACAAGCCCTCTTGAAGATGCTCAATAGAGATTGAGCATCACAAGCACCACCACACAACCACAGCTGTCACACATGGTATAGATCTGCAGTAACCTGTCATTCAATTCAGGTCACTTTGACCAACAAGGGCTTCAAAACAACTACAGACCAACAAAAAAAAGGTCAAACATACCCTTACACCATTCGGCCACTGTAAACACAGCCTGTTCTTGGACCTTTTTCCAAGAACCAAGGCAACAAACAACCTAGTTCTCTAGGTTCTGATCAGTCCCCGCAGATTTTGAAGGCTTTCAACCCAGAAATACCAACAGCACAAAAAAAAAGGAGGTAACCAACCTTCGATGGAGAGCTTCAGTCGACCATCCACTTCTGAAGTTGTTCTCTTGAAAAAACAGTCAGGTTCTGCGCAGAGAAAGAAGAATAGAGGTGTTCTCAGACCTAGGTCGAATCTGTGTTCTCCATTTTTCAGCCCAGAAAGTAGAAAAAAAAATGAGGTCACGAACAGAAAGGAGCAGGTCACGAATCTGTGAGGAGATTTAGAGAGCAATGTTCTGCTCTGAAACCATGCTTGTTCTGTAGCTACAGTAGTTCGAACCAGGAGAAGAGAAGAAGAAGAAGAAGAATAAGAAGAAGAAGATGAAGTGAACAGTCGAACTTGATAGGTTAAACCCTATCAGTCTACCCTTAATATGGATTAGCCTCTAATTAGTAGTACAAAGACTAAACTGCCCCCACTTAAGTATGGGACAGGAAGTCTCTATTAAGACTGCCACATAAGCACATAACTTAACAGAAATAAAATGACTAATCTACCCTTATTCGGCTAGCTCTAACACATACCAACTGAGCCACCCCTCATCTGGTAGACATGAAGTATAAACCAAAATACTCCATACGTTTTGCTCTATTGGATGGTGGTATTCCCTTCACTTAGTAGTGGGTCCCAATATGACCACCAATGTCATTTGTACAGTCTGAGGACGTCAGCATGTTGTCTAGGTTTGAGAGAGTCTCTGATACCATGTTAGATGTATTAAGTGTTTGGCTGTAACAAAAAGTAGGTAGGCTACAGAAATGTTCTAATTAAAGGGGATTGACGAGTGATCATAGAGTAGTTAAAAGAAGGAATGATTAGGTATGTGGTAATTGTCACCAAATTTGAGAAGCAAGAGAAAGAAATGATCTGGCATTGAACATGGGTTATAGTAGTAGAAAGTGATGTATTACAAACTAAAGGTGATAGGGGCAGACCAAAGAGGACATGAGTTGAAGTATTACGAAATGATTAAAGAGATCATAATTTAACAATGGATATAACATTGAAAAAAATGGAATGACTAAACAGATTCATGTAGCCAACCCCCTTTAGTAGGGAAAGGGCTTAGATGATGATTTGAGAAACAAGAGGATTAATGAACTTTTGGGGAGCAAATTCCACATGGACTTCTAGATCATCCAATCATATTGATGATTCCTTAGATTGTAAAAGTGTAAAAAGACAAACAATGACTAGGAGTGAGCACCCATTTGGCTGAAAAAGAAGGCATTATGTGTGATTAACTCAATATAGGGTTTTAGTGTGCACATATTGTCTGTACTTCTTGTATAGATGATATAAGTACTAATAGTAATAATCTTCCTGGCCTCACCTTATCATCTATTCCACATGCCCCAAGCTTGCACAAATTTAATTTATGTTATTTCCTTAATTAACTGCTTGAATTGTAGTATTTACCTTCTTCCAATCCTATTTGTACTTTGAAACCTAGATACAAAGAGGATGATTCAAGATGGACGTAAGCATGTGGGTTTCTACTTCTTTGGTTTCTCTGAATAGTATTTTGTTACACCTTCTACTTCTTTGGTTTCTCTGAACAGTTCAATGTGTCATCTAAAGTGTGTTTTTATCGCAAAAATTCCTATGTTGCTTATGTTTTCAGTTGTTAAGTGTTATTTCCTAAGCTTTTCTTGTTGGTAGCTTTGTCAAAGTTACAATGAGAAGCTAGTCATCTATGAAAACATGTAGGGAGGAAGTTTTCTTTTTTTTTTTTTTAAATCCTTTGTGAATATACTGTTATGGAACCAGAATAGCAGCAAGAGGCGAACAAGAAGAAAGAAGAAAAGGAGAGAACTGAGAAGAACTAGCCAAACTTCCTAGGGAGAAAATAGAAAGCTTAATAGACCCTATAGAAGTTGGCCCTCAGCTCCCTTTTATATTAAAGATAAAGTAGAGTTGGTTTACAAATATACCCCTGTTTATGATAAAATATAGACGAGAGTGTCCTTATTCATAAAAAACAAATCCTAGACTATCCTGCTGCCCATGTACACTCTCAACATCCTTCATTACTATCCCACAATTTTATTTGGTAATATCTAGTTGACTCTTTATGGATTGGTTCATTCCTTCTGATCTCTTTAGCTCCAGAGTGGTTCATGCATTTCTTAAAAGCCTTTTTTCTCAACTGAAAGTGTATGCTTCCATTCCTACAAAATGTTATAGTGATTGTCCTTTAACAAATATGTGTTGGAAACATTGTTATTTGTGTTTCGTGCCTTAAATTTTAGCTTATATTTGCCTTTGTAAATAGATACAAGATAGTGTTGCTATTCTTACTAATACTTTTAAGGCCTGTTTGTTTTCTCTGAAGTCTGACATCTGAAAGTGTAATAATTACATTAAGAGGTATATTGGTATTGGTGAACTTTTCTTTCCTCTGAACTCTGAATGCAGAGGATATTGTTCTGAATTCTGAAAATTATCAAATATCCATTTTGATCCCATATATGAGAGTTTTTTGCTTGTCTGGTATCATTGGAAAACAAAAAGTTGTATGGTTGCACTTTAACATATAAGAGATAAGAGGAAGTGAACAACTATTTTTCTCTTAAAGTTAAAAGATTCCTCTTAAGAGATAGGAGTTAAGAGGAAACGAACAAGCCCTTAGTATTGGTCGGTTCATATCAGGTTCCCTATTTTCTTTACTTAATTGAAAAGATATTTTTCTTTTCCTTTTGTGAATTGGTATTTCTACATAATATTTGGTGAGCATCTTCTATTTTAGGCCTCAAATCAACTTTAATCCCAATTATTCGGGATTAGATACACAAATCCTATCATGCCATTATGCTCTATCAATTATACCAAAAAAAATATGAAGAGCCAAAATGATTTTGGATTTGTATTCATATTATGTTGGCTAAAATGCCAAAGGTTAGGGCTGTACCCAGTCTATCCTTCCTATGACCCCAGATATCTGGGGCCAACACTGGGTAATGGCCATTATTCATATTGGATTGGTAAAGGTTTTTCATACCAGCTTCTATACTCAGAGTCCTTTACTGAGCTTCAAATAGCTATTATTCATAATAGGTAATGGCCATTTGTGGTGCATCACATATTTCTCTTGAAAATTCTTACACATAGTAATCCTTTCAATTAATTTAGACACTGATACAATTTCAGGTGACTGCTCGTATACTACAGGATACAGCCATGGGAAAATGCTTTGCTGTTGATAAGGTATATTTAAACTGATTTTATGGAGTATAGATTGCTGGTTCTGTTTTAGCATATTAAAAATTCACTTTCCATATCTACCACTTGATTGGGACCTAAGAGATAAGTACAAATTGGTACATCTGATCCTTACCAGTAATATGATCCAGAAGGTTTTATTAATCTACATGGTAATGTTAGAAATAGTGTCTTTAGAAGAACATGGGTGATGTGGGCAGAATTGGCCCTCCGCTGACCTAGCGACATGTGGCATCCACCTTTTCCGCTTGACACCTCAGCGCCAAGCAGTAGACACCTATCTTGCCTAGTCAATTGGGCACACCCCGGAATCAGTCCAAGGCACCTCATACACAACTCAGTCACCTCGACAGGGCGGCTATCAGCATCTCATCCAAGGCCGACTTGTAGTACCTCGTCATTATTGGTCCATGGGACCTCGGCGTGAGGAGCGGCCTCCTTGAGGACTTGTCGACCTGTGGTACCTCGTCAGTACCAGTCGAAGTGACCTCAGTGTGGGCAGCGGCCTCCTCGAGGACTTGCCGACCTGACTGAGGTCCAGGTGGTGACCTGCAAGATGTCCTCGCTGACCTCTTCCTTAAGTAGGTTATTGTTTCTGATTTCTTCGGGATCACGACGCATGACCATTACACCCATCTTTTTGTATTGTTCGCATAAGAGTTGATCAAACGGACTCTATCCCTCTCCTTCAAACATGGTGAGCGTGGTTTCCCGGGAATCTCGGACGCATTACAAGAAGATCCTAGTTTCTTATGCCTATATAAAGGCATCTCCTCCCTGAGAGAAGGTATGTGTGATTTATCTCTCAAACACTAGTTCTCTCTCTTAGCTCTCCAAAATCTCCAGCTCATTGACTTAAGCATCGGAGTACCCACCCCGGGTAAAGCAGCTCGGGCACTCTGACACTGTCTTTTTGCAAGTCGACCTGGCGAACTCGCCAGCTCGGCGTCTGAGTTATCCTCTAGCAGGGAGCAGCCAGATCGTGCATCATCAATGGGTATTCTTGAGATTTTACATGTTGTATGGTCATGTAATTATTTGCAGTTTGCACAATGATGCAAGGGTAATATTGTAAATATCCTTTATGTTTGGAGGGTTGGGTCTCTCATACCAAATCCTTCTCTTCTTCATTTCTTTGTTCTTATTCTTCTCCCATCTCCTTCTTCTTCCAACCCTAAGACCATAGTTGTCAAGGCAACACCTCTGGAATAAGGCGCTCATGGAGGGTCACCTTAGTCACCTAGGGGATCAGCATCATCATTAGTAGGTCCATCAAATTTTCCAATTTTGTATTACTTGTCCTTTGCCCTTTTATCTCTTTCCTATTGGAGGTTTGTGTCATTTGTCTCCTGTCTTTGTTCCTAGGTCTGTTTAGGAAGCTCTTGTCTCGTAGATTGGAAGACGACAATGAATGAGGAATTTCATGCTCTTGAGGTTAATCATACTTGGGATACCACTTCTCTCCCTCTTAGAAAGAAGGCAGCTGGTAGTCATTGGGTTTAAACAGTTAAGCATCGACCTGATGGTAGTGTGGATAGAAATCTTACAATTAGTGGCTAAACATTATACTCATGGCATTGATTACATTAATACCTTCTCTCCAGTTACTAACATATGCTCTCTATATATTATTATATGCTTGCTTGCCCACTATGATAGGATTTTATTTCAATTAGATGTGAAGAATGCTTTCGTCCATGGTAATCTTTTTGAAGAGGTTTATATGGAGCAACCTCTTGGATATGTTGCATGGGGGGGGGGGGGGGAGGGGGAGGTTGGAGTTAATGGTTTGGTTAGCATTGGTTCAGTTCTAGGTTTGAAAGAAGGAGGAAAGAATAGAAGAGAACAAGGAGGAAGGAGGAAGAGAATAGAGAGAACGACTGGAGAAAATCTCTCATCCGACTACCTTTTTATTTATATTTTGTGTCTTGGTGTACAAAGACTATTATGTCCCTAATTAAGTATGGGGCACATAACTTAGAAAAGATAAAAAGGGACAATTTAACTCTAATAACATAGCAAAAAGACAAAACTACCCTTATGATTGCCGACTCTAACACTCCCCCTCAAGCTGCTGAGTTTATGTCATATAATCCCAGCTTGTTACATATGTAATCCACTCTCCCCTGAGTCAACCCTTTTGTAAACAAATCTGCCCACTGATTTTTTGAATTCACTTGTTTTGTAATTTTTTTTTGGATCAGAAACGGTAACTTTCATTAGACAGATTAAGAGAATACACTGTCACCACCCAGCAAGGGTGTTTACCCCAAGAAAAGTACTTTTTGATTACAAAACAGCCCAAAACAAGTTTTCCCTGAAAGTTCCTTGCTTTGTAAGAGTGTCGGCTAGTCCATTCGCTGACCTCCTTGTCCACTTGAACAGTGCCCCAACCTCCCTTACTAAGCAGTTTATTTCCCTTGTGAATTGTCGATGTACCCATGCCCCCAAGTTATGTGACTACAACCACCCAATTAATAGTTTAGAGTCCCCTTCTACCTCAATCTGGTGTAAGCCCTATTGTTTAGCTAGTCTTAGACCTTGTAGCAAGGCCATAATCTCTGCTCTCAAAGAGTCTCCATCACCTATCGGACCTGAATAAAGTGCAACCAGTCTACCCTTCCTGTCTTTGAAAGCTCCTCCCACCCCAGAGGGACCCGGGTTTCCTAAGGAACTTCCATCGAAGTTCAGCTTCACCCATTGATGTGCAGGAGGGATCCATTGCTCCTTTTGCACAGACCTCAATGAAGAAGAGTTTGCCACAGTGTACCATCCTCTAAACAAATCATCAGCTATATAATCTTTAAATAAAGGGGATGCTTTAAGACAATGAATGACCTTGGTAGATATGCAGTCAATGATTTTCTCCTTAGATCTTTCAGAACCCTGGAAGATCCTATTGTTTCTTTCTTCCTAGATTGACCACAAAACAGCTGCTCTTGTTGCTCTCCACATTGCTCTCCCCTTCTTTGGAGGTCTAAAGAAGTTCGGAACAAAGAGTCTTACTACATCTGAAGGAGGGTCCACCTGCATCCAAAGAGAGAGGAAAACCAATTCCAAACAAGGGCTACAAAAGGAAAGGATATAAATGTGTAATGGTCTCGCCACAGGCCAAGCAGAGGCTACACACGTGGGGTGAAAGGCAGTAGTTTGGGGGTACAAGGTTACACCAAACCTCCTTTGTTGGGAAGGTTCCTGCCAAGTTAGATGAATGGAGAAGAGCATTGTAAAAAGAAGCACTAGTGAAAAACCCAGAAGGAGAGGCTGACCAAATTCTACCATCCAAGCAAGACTGATCAAGGAATAGAGTATTAAGAAGGTCAATCAGATCATCAACCATACCCATTTCAGACTCCCTCAACCCCCTTCTCATACCCAAATCCCAAGAGTTAACATTCAGATAGACAGAGGAAATGGTTTTTCCTTTATTCAATGAAAGAGAGTAGATGGACGGGAATCTGTCTTTGAAGGAGACATCCCCAAACCAGACATCTTCCCAGAATCGAACTTTATTCCCTACACAAGCATCAAGTCTGATAAACGGATGAAATGAGGGCAAAATTCCATGGATAGCTTTCCTTGGAGATGACCGGGATGCCCTAGGGTCAAGACCAATATCCCACCTGTTTTCTGCCACCCCGTGTATACTCACTATCACTATGTGCCACAAGTTGTCCTGTTCCAGAGGTAGTCTCCATAACCACTTTCCCAACAAGGCTGTGTTCCTTAACTTTATGTTTCCTATACCCAACCCTCCACTATCTCTACTTCTAGAGACCACCTCCCACTTCACCAAGTGATCTTTCTTTGTATCCCCTGGTTCCCATAAGAAATCCCTCATTAATTTCTCCAGTTTAAAAGCTACACTAGTGGGGATCTTGAAGGTAGAAAGGAAGTAAATTGGTAGTTTTTCCAAAGTTGATTCACATGTGTTGTAATTATCACTCCACTAGCACCTTTTGTCTTTCAAAGTGGCAGTGAACTTTTATGTGCTTTGTTCTCTCATGGAAAACTGGATCAGAAGAAATGTGGACTGCAACTTAGTTGTCACATTACAACTTCATAGGATTGTCAATTCAGAATTCCATCTCCTACAAAAGGTTCTTCAACCACACTACTTCACATGTAGTGTGTGCCATGGCCTTGTATTCAGCTTCAGCACTACTGCTTGCTACTACGGTCTATTTCTTGCTTGTCCATGTCACCAAGTTTCCCCCAAGAAAGGTACAATACCCTATGGTGGATCTTTTGTAAAAATTTGAGCTAGCCCATTCGATATCTGTGTAACCCTCTATCACAAGACTTCCTCCAGTCTTGTATTACAAGCCATGACCTGGAGCTCCCTTCAAATATTGGACAATCCTTGGAGCAAAGGCTCATAATATTGAAACAGTCTTATATGCCAGATGGGGTGTATCGACTTGTATCAAAGTTCTCCTTTCATTGGCACAAGTTAATACCATGCCTCGACCTTCCAATTTCTATTCCCAAGAAATAATTTAGTTTACTAAGATCTTTTGTTTGAAAGTAATCGTGTAGAAGAGCTTTTAATCAATCATCCCCCACACCATCACTAGTACTTGTGACAATATCATCTACATATACTAGCAACAAAATCTTTCCAGCTTTAGCTTCATAGCTGAGCACGGAATGATCAACTTGACACTGTTTTATACCAAAGTATTTTACTACTTCACCAAACTTTCCAAACCACACACGAGGAGATTGTTTCAGCTCGTAGATTGCCTTCTTAAGTCTACAAACTTTACTATCCTCCCCCTGAGCAACAAACCCTTGTGGTTTCTCCTTATATACCTCCTCAAGAAGGTAGCCATATCAGAACTCAGACAAATCCAATCTTGCCAACTAGAGAGAAAGTTTATGTGTTGTCAACTCCATATAACTAGGAGTAACCTTTAGCCACCAATTGATCCTTCAACATTTCTATACTACCATCTGATAAATACTTCATAGTATACACCCATTTACATCCTACAACATGCTTACCAGGAGGGAGAGTGGTAAGCTCCCACGTGTGATTATGTGCAAGTGTAGAAAGTTCTTCTTTCATCTTTGCACAACCCTACAGAGGTAATAGCTTCTTGGACATTCTTAGAAATACAAAAGGATAAAAGAGAAACAAAAAGTCAATAGGAAGCAGAGAAGCGAGAAACAAAAATATAATTGGAAATGGGATGAGAAGTACAGCTATGTTTACCATGTGATCCTTGAATAGTCATTTAGAAAAATTACAAAATATTTCTAACCAATATATGACACAATTTTATTTGGACCCCACACATCTGAATGAAGTAAAGAAAATGGACTCAAAACCCAACTACTTACTCTAGGATTAAAGGGAATTTTGTGATGTTTCCCATACTGACACGACTCACAATCCAAAGAAAAAAGATGATTCAACAATGGAACAAGTAACTTGAGTGCCTTGAGAGACAGTTGACCAAGCCTACTGTGCTATTGGAGAGGAGTGAGGGAAGATTGGAGCTCTACTTTTGGACGACCACCATCAAGATAATACATTCCACCACTTTCAGGCCCTTCACCAATCTTTCATTTCCATCTTGAGATCTTGAAAAACACATGAAGAGGGGTAAAAGGTGATGGAACAATTAAGAGACTTAGTCAATCTACTAATAGACATTAGGTTAAATGGGAACTTGGGTACATATAAAACTGAGGATAAAGATAAAGATGTAAGGTCAACATTACTAGCACCACAAATAGGAGAGGTAGAACCATTAGCTAGGGTAACTATTTGGGATGTGGAAGACTGAGAGAGAGAGAGAGAGAGAGAGAGAGAGAGAGAGAGAGAAGAAAACACACTTGGAGTCCAAGTCATATGATCTGAGGTTCCATAATTGATAATCCAATGGGAAGGTTTGGATGTTAAACAAGCCATACCTGAGTGAAAAAATGTAACTGTGTTCTGTTGAGAGGAAGCTTGAAGAAACCTGTCATACTCATCATGCGGGTCACTCACAATTTCCTTTCGAAATGCACTTAAAGGTGTGGAAGGTGTCTAATCAGCTTATTGGTTCTCACTAACTGCACCACCACCATTTGTCACAGCCAATGTTTAAAATGTCGATGTCGGGGGAAATATAGGTCATCCAAATATAAGAAACATGTCAAAAATGTTTGAAATATCGTATGGAACTAAGGTTATAGAACGGTATTTTATGAAATGACAAAAGAAGCATAGGCACACCTTTTTAAGTTATTATCTTGTTCCAAATTATTAAACAAAAGTAAGAAACTAAGGTTATAGACAAAAGAATATGTTCTGAAGTTGCCTTGTAAACCTTAAAATTTAGAACTTCATGATAGAGTTAGTTAAAGTAAAATTTAAACTCATAGAAAATGTAACAACTGGTTGTAATAGATCAGCCAAATAATCTACTACAAAAACAAAAACTATTATTTAACTTCATCTTTGAAATGAATATTGAGCTAGCTCAAAGTTGTAATCATTGGTAAGTTAGGTGGACAATAACTTGTTACTTCACATATCTACAATATTGTTACCAACTTATGTTATAATACTATCTCTTGTACTCCACATAGTACTGATAGTGTTCACTAGGGAATATGTCAATTCTAGTAAAATTTCATGTTGCTACCCATGGAAGTGAAAATGGAAATATGTTGTGGATACTATCTCTTGTACTCCACGTAGGTCTAGTAGTGTTCATTGGGAAATGTCGATTCCAGTAAAATTTCGTGTTGCTACCCATGGAAATGGAAATATGGCTTGGAAATATTAGGGAAATTAGGGACATTTTAAACAATGGTCACAGCATGATTGGCCCACCTAGGGGGTGGGCCCATAGTTTTCAAGGCGCCAAAGTGAGGCTAGGCGGCAGGGGGTTTAAGTAAAAAACATATATCGTAGGGTAGTTTCCTAGGTTCCATAACCATATTTCCTTAATAACTATCCACAGTTTTCATAAGAAAAGTATAAACTTCATGTTAAAGTATAGAAAATCAACATAATCCAACATATTCATGAGAAGAAAAAGAAGAAAGAAAAAAATTCAGAAAAATATAGGGGCTGAACGCCTATTTTTTGTGGGTTCAATACAATAGTGTGTTGATTAGACAGCATTTTAAGTTCTTCCTTATTGGTTCAGCTTTTTAAGTCTTTGTGGGTTCAATACAACACTTAGCATTATTTATGTTGATTAAACTCTAACGAATAAGGAAATAATAAAAACAAAGTAATATATAAACACTCAAAATGAATATTTTAGTTTAATAATGTTTATTTTATAATTATAACCTCAAAAAGCTAAGAATATAAATATTTTATAACAAATTGTATAAGATTGATTGGTGATTAGGCTAGGCGAGCCTCCAAGGGCACCTTGTCACCTTGAAAACTATTGGTGGGCCATGTATATCATAACAAAAATTGATAGTATGCCCCTTTATTCTACAATATATGCACTTCCTAGGACCATTGCTCTGTCATTGACCACAACCTCGCTTTGAATCTCGACCTCCACCTCTTCTACCAATACAATTAAGCATAGGACCACCTCGGCTCCCTTGGACTCCACGTCCACCTCCACCACCTCTATTCTCACAACCTCCCCCTCTTGCCACCACAAAATCAGACCTATCAAAGAGGGTAGGACTCTTTGAAGGTCTAATAGAAATTCTCTAGAGTCGGGAAAAGACTTCATCAAGAGAGGGAAGAGCAGATTCACCTAGTATTTGTGCTCTAACTGGTTCATATTCAGATTTCAATAGCACCAAAAACCTCCTCACATCAAGGAAATGAGTGTGTAGCAAAAAATAAGGCAAAAGGGTGGATAGGGTGTGGTGTGTAAGTTGGATCTAGAGAAGGCCTATGACTTTGTTGATTGGTCATTTCTTTTGGAGATTCTAGAGAGAGTTGGCTTGGAGGAGAGATGGAGATTGTGGATTAAGGGGGTGTTTGAGTTCAATGCATTATTCAATCTTCATAAATGGTGTAGCTAGACTTCTTTCCAGCAAAAAGAGTTTGAGGCAAGGTGACCCCTTATCTCCCTTCCTTTTCACCCTAATAGTAGAGGTGTTGAGTAAAATTGTTAGAATATTAGAGTTATGTTCGGCTGATAAGAGTTCTTATTAGCCCATTCTTATGTTTAACTTATCTTGTAACTGGGCTTGTGTTAATGGGCCTAATCCTGTTTAATGTTTAAGTCATCTGGGTGTCCCATCACTAATCAGGGGCATCCCAGTAATTTCTTGTACCTTGTACTATATTCATCTATAAATAAAGAACTGGTCGACTGGCTAGTACAGTTCGACATTCTCTTCTTTTCTGTCATTCTCTTTTCTTCCTTGCTACTTCGAGTATAGCACTTCAGATTACATGGTATCAGAGCATTAGCTCCTTCCTTGTTTCAGCAGGCGCACTCTCTTCTCTTGCTGTCTTTTCATCTTCTCTTTTTCCTTTTCTGGGTTGCTGCAGTGAAGACCTAGGAGTGTAAGAGAGTAAAGCAAGTTTGAACCTAGGGTTTCTCTTGGTTGTAGGACTCAAGAGAAGTAAGACCCAGAAGTAGATGTCCTACTAGATTATCTCCAGCAAATAGTAGCTATTGGGCTACTAAGAGAGGTCTGTATAGGACAGACCTAGTTGAGGACTGTTTTCAGCAGTCCTAGCACTAGCCGAAAGAGGGAGAGCTTCCTCTACAGTTGCAGCTTCGTGCTCCAGCAAGACTTGCGCAGAACAAGTGGTAAAGACTTAGCCTTCTCTACAGTTGCAGCTTTGTGCCCCAGCAAGATTTGGGCAGAACTGTGGTAACTTCAGTTACAGATTCTCTTCAGGTCGGTTATCAGTCCTACTTTGTGAACTTCAGTTACCGCACTGCACAGTTACTTCAAGTTGCACAACAAGCCCTAACTGAAGTAACTTCAGTTACTAGCACTGTGAACTGGTTCAGTTACAGCCCTGTACTTGCTACTTCGGCCAGTCCTAAACAGCACTGCACAGTACCCGAACTGTGAACACTTCTACCAGCACGGTGAACACTGTGACCACTTCGGCCAGTCCTAAAACAGAATCACCTACAGCACTGTGAACAACTCTTGGACTGAAGTCAAGATGTCCTCACTATCCGGTGAAGTTTCCTCTAGAGATAACAGACTTGTTACAAGGTCCTCAAACCTGGAAAACCCTAATCTGCACAGCTTGCAGATTACAAGTGTGCTGCTAGATGAGTATAACTTCAGAGAGTGGTCTATCTCAGCAATGCTGTTCATTACCTCTCGTGACCTCACAGGCTATTTGGATGGAGACAAGAAACAACCAGAAATTGGCAGTCCTGAATACACCGTGTGGCGTAAGGAAAATGCCACAGTCATGTCTTGGTTGCTGGCCTCTATGACTCCTAGGGTGGCCAGAACTGTTCATCACTTCCCCACAGCTGCTAAAATTTGGGAGAAAGTATCTAAGACATATGGCCAGAAAAAGAACAATGCTAGAATTTACAGGCTGAACCAAGACATTGCAGCCCTAAGGCAAGGAGACATGTCCGTGGCAACCTACTTTGCAACACTGGAAGGCCTCTGGGAAGAGCTTGACCACCATTTGATTTTGGATTGGGAAAATGCTAATGATAAGGGGAGGCATGATAAGCAGATTGAGGAGGGCAGAGCCTTCAAGTTTCTGGCGGGTCTTGACCCTGTATATGAAGGTATAAGGTCACAGATTCTAGGGAGAGATGAATTACCTGAGCTTCACCATGTCTACTACCTGGTGAGGAATGAAGAAGTAAGGAGAAAGGAGATGCAAATTGACTCCCAGACACAGTCAACAGAACAACCTGGAGAACATTCAGCCTTAGTCTCCACTAAGGGGAATAGATTTTCAGACAAGAAGTCCCTCAAGTGTACACATTGTGGTGGTGAGAAACACACAAAGGAGAAATGTTGGGTCCTGTACCCTCATCTGAAGCCAGCTGCTCTGAGAAAGGACAAAAGGCAACAGAAGGGCCACATAGCAAGTGGGAATCTTGCCACCAACAACAGTAGTGACAACTCACAGAGTATTCAAACAGTGTCATCTTCCACCGCAAGGCAGGCTGCCGACTCCTCTGGACCAAGTACTTTGGGCTTCACAGCTAGTGAGGTAGAGGTTCTCAGTCGGGCATTAGCCCGTCTGAAGAACAATTCTTTAGCTTCCACCTCTCTTGCCAAATCAGGTACAGCCTCTGCATTTAGTGCATCTAGTTCCATTAATTCTACCTCTTGGGTGATTGATTCCGGAGCCACTAACCATATGACACATATGTCCTCCTTATTCTCCACATATCATTTGTTGTCTGGCCAGGATAAGATGAGAGTAGCTGATGGGTCCCTCTCCACCATCTCTGGAAAGGGGGTGGTTGACCTAAGCAAGGATCTCTCTCTTAAATCAATCCTACATGTTCCTCGTCTTACCTCAAATCTGTTGTCTGTTTCAAAGCTTACAAAAAACTTGAACTGCAGTATAACTTTCTTTCCTTCTCATTGTGTCTTCTAGGATAGATTGACGAGGAGAATGATTGGGAGTGGTCATGAGTATGGGGGCCTCTACTACTTTGATGAAGATGTCAGCTCAGCCATGCAAGCTTCTACTACTAGTCCGGAGAGTGTGGAGTCAATAGCTAGGCTGCACTTGTGGCATGCTAGGCTAGGTCATTTGTCCTTTTCTTCCTTAACAATGTTGTTTCCCGAATTATGTAAGGGCATTTTGAGTCAGAGTTTAATTTGTGATGTGTGTCAAATGTCAAAACAATGTAGATCAATGTATCCAATTTCTAGTAATGAAATTCAAGCCCCTTTTGACTTGGTTCATTCTGATGTTTGGGGTCCTTCACCCATTGTTTCCATCGATGGCTTCCGTTACTTCATCAGTTTTATTGACCATTATTCTCGGTGCACTTGGATTTATCTGTTGAAAGGACGTGAAGAAGTTCCCCGGATAACTATGATGTTTTGCAAGATGGTTGAAACACAATTTGATAAAAAGATCAAGCAATTCCGTTTAGACAATGCAGCTGAATACTTTGAAAGATCCCTGAACTCATTCATGGAAGATGCAGGCATGTTACATCAATCATCGTGTGCTTACACCCCTCAGCAAAATGGGGTCGCTGAGCGCAAGAACAGACATCTATTGGAGACAGCTCGAGCCCTTCTTTTCCAACACAATGTGCCCAAGCAATATTGGTCTCAAGCTGTACTCACTGCATCATACCTGATAAATCGGATGCCATCTAAGGTATTGGGTATGAAGACCCCTTTCTCTGTTTTGTGTCCCACTCTTCCAGAATTTCCTCTTCCCCCGCGGGTTTTTGGTTGTACATGCTTCATACATGTGAAAGATCCAAAGAAGACCAAGCTGGATCCTAAGGCTACAAAGGGAATATTTTTGGGGTACTCTCCTACGCAGAAGGGGTATAAGTGTTATGATCCTGTCTCCAAGAAAAAATATGTCACCAGGGATGTAGTCTTTTTTGAGTTTCAACCCTATTTCGGGTCTTCTCAGAATCCTCTTCAGGGGGAGAGTAGTGGGTTGGAAGAGGATTCTCATTCTCCCTTCTTTTTTGTTCCCATTTCAGCACCTTCCACTACTACTAGCTATAACATTCCGGGTCAACCTAGTGAGACTTCCACTGTGCCAGTTGCTTCTCCAGATTTGGCTGATACTTCTGAAGGTTCCAGTAAAGAAGAGAAAGAGATACTTACATACAGTAGAAGGAAGAAGGCCCCTCAACCTCATGATTGCAACCAGTTGAACTCTGCAATCCAAGGTAATTCGGATTCACTCAATTCAGATTTGGATCTTCCTATTGCTCTCCGTAAGCCTGTTCGTTCTTGTACCACTCGGCATCCCATAGCCGATTATGTTTTTTACTCACACTTATCCCCTGCCTATCATTCCTTTGTGTCTGCTCTTTCCTCTGTAAGTGTCCCTTCCAGGTATTCAGAGGCGGCATCTGATCCAAGGTGGAAAGAAGCCATGAATGAGGAGATGAAAGCCCTAATGAAAGTAAGGACATGGGAATTGGTGGACCTGCCAGAAGGGAAAGGCATTGTTGGGTGCAAGTGGGTATTCACAGTAAAGCACAGGGAAGATGGGTCAGTTGAGAGGTTCAAGGCCAGACTCGTGGCAAAGGGGTTTACACAAAAGGAAGGAATTGACTACAAGGAAACCTTTGCCCCAGTAGCAAAGCTCAACACAATCAGGGTTCTACTGTCACTAGCAGCAAAATTCTCTTGGGAACTTCATCAGCTGGATGTGAAGAATGCCTTCCTAAATGGTGATCTTCATGAAGAGGTATTCATGGAACCCCCACCTGGATATGATGTTGGAAAGAAGGTATGTAAACTAAGGAAAGCATTATATGGTTTGAAGCAATCTCCCCGGGCATGGTTTGAGAGACTTTGTTTGGCCATGAAGAAAGTAGGGTACACTCAGGGCAGTGCAGATCATACATTGTTTACAAGGAGACAGGATGACAAACTTACAGCACTCATTTGTGTATGTGGATGATATGGTGATTACTGGAAATGATGTGAGAGAGATGAAGAGGCTGAAGGAGTTCTTAGCTTCAGAATTTGAGATCAAAGACCTGGGAAATCTGAGATACTTTCTTGGAATTGAAGTTGCTAGATCAAGAGAAGGAATGTACATATGTCAAAGAAAGTATGTGCTAGATCTCCTAGAGGAAACAGGCATGATGGGGTGCAGGCCAGCAGACACTCCAATAGAACCAAGCCATGGATTACAAGAATCAATGGGTGAGGAATACTGTGATAAGGAAAGGTACCAAAAGTTGGTAGGAAAACTGATATACTTATCCCTTACTCGGCCAGACATTGCCTATGCAGTGCATGTTGTCAGTCAATTCATGCACTCACCAAAGACCCCTCATATGAGAGCAGTGGAAAGAATCCTCAGATACTTGAAGACTTGCCCAGGGAAAGGAATTTTATTCAGAAAAAACAGCAGACTTGAAATTGAAGCCTACACTGATGCTGATTGGGCTGGGTCTGTTGGAGACAGAAAATCAACCTCAGGTTACTGTACATTCTTGGGAGGAAACCTAGTCACATGGCGTAGTAAGAAGCAGAATGTTGTGGCTAGATCAAGTGTAGAAGCAGAATACCGAGCTATGGCATACGGGGTTGCTGAACTCTTATGGCTCAGGACTCTCCTTAATGAGCTTGGTATCAAGACAGAGGGTCCTCTCAAGCTGTATTGTGATAATAAAGCTGCTATCAACATTGCCAACAATCCTGTGCAGCATGACAGGACAAAACATAACGAAATTGATCGACACTTTGTTAGAGAGAGAATTATTTCAGGTGAACTCTGTGTGCCTTATACTCCATCAGAAATGCAGATTGCAGATGTATTAACTAAAGGGCTGGCATCAACGAAGTTTAGGGACATACTTGGCAAGCTAAACATGATTGATATCTATGCTTAGCTTGAGGGGGAGTGTTAGAATATTAGAGTTATGTTCGGCTGATAAGAGTTCTTATTAGCCCATTCTTATGTTTAACTTATCTTGTAACTGGGCTTGTGTTAATGGGCCTAATCCTGTTTAATGTTTAAGTCATCTGGGTGTCCCATCACTAATCAGGGGCATCCCAATAATTTCTTGTACCTTGTACTATATTCATCTATAAATAAAGAACTGGTCGACTGGCTAGTACAGTTCGACATTCTCTTCTTTTCTGTCATTCTCTTTTCTTCCTTGCTACTTCGAGTATAGCACTTCAGATTACAAAAATGATTATCAAGGTCGACAAAACAACCTGTTTAGAGGGTGATGGATTGGATGTCTTGAGGTGACGGTTTCTCATTTGCAATTTGCAAATGATATCATTCTTTTTTTGTGAGGGTGGTGATCATGAAAATCTTAGAAAATTAAAAGAGCTTATTAACTCTTTTGAAGCCATCTCAAAATTGAAGGTGAATTTGGGAAATAGTTGTATAGTAGGCATCAATGTGGAGGAGGAAGATTTGGGTAGTTTGGCAGAGATACTAGGGTGTGAGGTTAGACAATGGCTTATGGAGTATCTTGGATTGCCTCTAGGAGTGATCCCAAGATCTGAAGTGTTTTGGAAACTGGTGGTCTAGAGATTCACTAAGAAGCTGGCCCTTTGGAAGAGGAACTACATTTCGATGGGTGGGAGGATTACTCTGATTAGAGAAACTTTATCCAACCTCCCAATTTATTTTCTGTCCACCTTTAGAATACCTTCTAGGATAGCAGGTCAGCTAGGAAAGCTCATGAGGGACTTTCTCTGAGAGCATAGGATAAGAAGAGGGACCATTTGGTAAAGTGAGAACAAGTTAGTAAAGCAAAGGAGAAGGGGGGACTAGTATAGAGAACTTGGTTCTTAGGAATACAACCTTATTGAGAAAGTGGCTCTGGAGGTTTCTATTGGAAAGAGATAGGCTATGGCACAAGTTCATTGAAAGCATTCACGGGATGATGAGCAATGCTAGGATGCAAAGGTGGACCTCCTCTACCTCAAGTTCTCCATGGAAAGAAATCCAAAAGGTATACCCAACCTTTATCACTTTTAACAGGTATGGTGTGGGGTGTGGGTTGAGGATTCTCTTTTGGGAAGATATATGGATGACTGATGCTCCTATTAGTTCCCTTTTTCTGGGTCTTTATTCAGTATCTGACCACAAGAATTGTCCAATATCAAGATTTGCCACTTTTTCTTCAGTGGGTGTGAGTTGGGATTTCGGGTTCATAATGGGGGCTGGGAGATAATGAATGTGAGGCCCTTATTCAGTTATTGGATAAAACTCCAGTTTGTTTTCTTGATCCAAACCATGGAGGACACTAGAATATGGAGTACATCCCTGATGGTATATTCACTTGCACCTCATTTTTCAATTCACTCTTACAACCTTTGGAGGTGGGAGAGAATTTCCCGGTGAAAGAAATTTGGAGTAAGCCCATACCACCTAAAGTTCAAGCAATGTGATAGGAGGTTTTTCTTGGAAAGGTGAACACCTGTGATATGTTTCAAAAGAGGAGACTGAATATATGTCTGTCCCCACATATGTGCTTTCTTTGTTTTGCAAATGGTGAATCCTTACCCCACTTACTAATCTCTTGTCCTTTTGTGTTGTATATTTGGGAGTATTTTTGTTCTCTTTTTGGTTGCAGGTGGATGTCTCCTCAGGGTGTAGTGAGCCTCTTCAGCCCAAATTTCCTAAGGCAGCCAACAAAAAGAGGAAGAACAATGTGGAAGGCAGTTAGAGCTGCTGTAGTATGGTCTATTTGGGAGGAGAGAAATCCAAGAATATTTAATGAGAATATTAGGTCAAAGGAGGAATTAATAAAAATTAGAATGGCTCATTGGACAAAAACCTTGGACATCTTCCATTGTTTTACGACTGATATAATAAGGGCTTGGAATGAGGTGGTCTACTCTTCAAAACAAAAGGAAAGAGAGATGATGGAATGGAATCCACCACTGGCTGTGTATTCAGGACCCATAGGAGAAGGGGATTCTCTTAAGGCTGAACTGATGGCGCTGTTACAAGGCCTAAAACTTGCTAAGAATTCCAATTTCAGAAACTTGGAAGTTGAAGGCAACTCAAAACTCAAAAGTGGTTATTTCTTGGATCACTTCTAGTCACAATGTTCCGTGTGTTTACAGACATGCCTTAAGGTATATAGACATCTTGAGAGGGGACATGAATCCTTCCTCCAATTGGATTCGTAGGACGGCTAATGGATGGCCGATGCTCTAGTAAAGAAAGGGGTTTTGAGGCAGCAGTTATCCTGGGTTCTATTGTAATTTAATTTTTGGACATTTGTATTTCCGGGTGGATGGATCCCCAATCTGTTGTAACTTTTACCTCCCATTAATAAATTAATCATTTTTTTCTGATAAAAAAATTATCATATAAAATTAGGGTAAATCCCTTAAACCTCCCCTGTGATTTCAGAAAAGGTCTTGAAAGTTCCCTCTTAACTTTGGCCTGCCATTAAACCTTCCACTGACCTTTGGGGATAAAGGGATTCATACATCCCTTCTGTTACTTTACCATTAGAAATCTAACAACTGCTGATGTCATGGATATAAGCATATTATAATGCCAGTTGTTCTCTTATGTAAAATCATTAAATGTTTGATGACTGAAATACCCTTAAACCTTTAACAAAAAAAAATACACCTTTAAATCTTTAACAACAAAAAAATAAAATTAAATACCCTTAAACCTCTCTTTACCCATAAACAGCTTTCTTTATGTTGTAAAAAAAAAATGAAATGTAAAACATATTTACTCTATAAAATTATAACCTTCTTAAGTTGCTAAATTGACATGAAATTTCTCTATTAAATACTTATTACATTAGTATAATTTTTGAAAGTATTGAAGTTAATATAATTGAAATACTAGTATATTAGATATGTTGATTTGCTGTGTTTTGAGAGGAAATTTAATGTTATTAATAAATAAAATTGCTATTTTTCAAATTACTATGCATTCTGAATTGTTCAGAAAAATAAAACTAAAGAATGAGGAAAAACTTGGTTTTTTTATTTTTTCAAATTCTAATGCCTAGGAATTTCCTAGGTGCTCGCCTAGGCAGCTTCACAGTTTAAATATCTGAACCACCCTTTATCTCTTTGGTTTTTGAGGTAAGAGCAACTTCACAATTTCCTTTTGTTTGTGCTGTTCAGCCGAACTGAGAAAAGAGGAATGTTTGTTCTGTAGCTACAGTAGTTCGAACCAGGAGAAAAGAATAAGAAGAAGAAGATGAAGAGAACAGTTAAACATGATAGGATAAACCCTATCAGTCGACCCTTAATATGGATTAGCCTCTAATTAGTAGTACAAAGACTAAATTGCCCCCACTTAAGTATGGGACAGGAAGTCACTGTTAAGACTGCCACATAAGCACATAACTTAACAGAAATAAAATGACTAATCTACCCTTATTCGGCTAGCTCTAACACTCCCCCTCAAGCTGGAGAATATATGACATATAATCCCAGCTTGTTACATATATAGTTCACTCTCCCTAAGCTTAAGCCTTTTGTAAACAAATCTGCCCACTGATCACCTGAGCCCACATGTTCTATGCTTATCTCTCCAGTACGGACCTTCTCCCTCACAAAGTGGCAATCAATCTCTACGTGCTTTGTTCTCTGTTGGAAAGTAGAAGATTGACTCTCTGATTGATTCTCCATAATTTTAGGTCCATCTATTTAGGAAACATAATTTCCTAGAATCATGGGATATCCTAGAATCATGGGATATTAATTGGAGAATCCCACTGATATAGAAATTAGTTTTTTTGGAAAAGTTAGTTTCCTATTTTATCACCCTGTAAATTAGCTCTGTAATTCTATATAAAGTTGTGTATATGCTCCTTCCAAGACATTACAATCAATTCATTTTTCTCTCAAATTTTCACATGGTATCAGAGCAGGTCACGACTTAATCCACACATAGTATCTCTTTGGTCATCTCTACTGCTGGTTCAAGAACTCTCAAACAGTATTTGGGAGGTTCTTGAGTGTCCTTGATTCTTCTTTGAGATCGGCTACAGATCTGAACTCTACATTTTTACTTCTTCTAGACTGCTGCGCCATCGGATTCATCCTTTTTTCTTGGATCTCTTTGTAGAGACATCAGATCAGTCTGAAATTTTAGATCTGGTGTTGCCCAGAGCAGATTTACTGAATCCCTTTGGTTTGGTTTGGATCAGTTTTGATTTTGAGTGGTTTCAATCCACTCTTCAGTTTAGTGGAGCATTACAGTTACCTTTTTTTTTACATTGGCTGAAAGATTCTTTAGGCCTTCATCGCCAACCCTTACTAAGTTTTTCAGACCTTCATTGTCTGTTTTTCTCTCTTTCTTGAAGCCCGCCCAATATGTCAGAAGCCACCGTATCAAATACCACTGCACAATCCGAAGAAGTTTCCTCACATCAAGCATCTGGCGACCTGCAAAACATTCAGGAAGCATATAGGTTGAACGGGAAAACTTATTTGAAGTGGTCTCAGTTTGTTCGAACATATTTAAAGGGAAAAGGAAAACTTAGCCATCTCTTTGGGACGGGACCGAAGGAAGGAGATCCAAGATTTGATGCATGGGACGAAGCTGCCTCCATGATCATGTCATGGTTATGGAATTCAATGAACCCTGAAATCAGCGACACGTGTATGTTTTTATCCATGGCTAAAGAGATCTGGGATGCTGTTCGACAAACATATTCAAAAGCACGTGATGCAGCACAAGTGTACGAAATCAAAGTCAAGACTGGAGCAACTAAACAAGGTAGCAAGACAGTTACCGAGTATGCAAATTTACTGCAAAACCTGTGGCAAGAACTCGATCATTATCGGTGCATTGAGACTAAATGTGCAGCGGATGCAGCAATCCTAAAGAGTTTTATCGAAAAAGATTGCGTTTATGACTTTCTTGCAGGACTCAACGCAGAATTTGATCAAGTTAGGGTCCAGATTCTCGGCAAAGAAGAGGTACCATCTCTAAATGAGACTATTTCTCTGATTCGTGCTGAAGAAAGCCGTAGGGGGGTTATGCTTGAACCCCAAGTACTAGAAGGTTCAGCCATGACTACAAGGATGGAACAATCGAAAATACTGGAAGGAATGAAGACAGATTTGTCCTCTGCACGGGACAACAAGGAGTCTCTTTGGTGTACCTATTGCAAGAAACCAAGGCACACCAAAGAGAAGTGTTGGAAGCTGAATGGTAAACCGTCAAATAGGGAATGGGGCTACTGAGGAGGACAGCAGAAGAGTCGAAGTCAAGCTAACTTCACCACAAATCAACCAAGCCAAGAAAAGCCTCCGGACAAGACCGAGTTCAATAAGGAGGAGATCGAAAAGTTAAGGGGGCTTCTGGGATCGTTGGAGAAACCTAGTGGTACAGGCTCTCTTGCAATCTCAGGTATGTTTTCTATTCCTCACGGACTAAATTTCTCAGATGAACCTATTAGAGATTTATGGGTTATTGACTCAGGAGCCACATATCACATGACTCACTCCTCACTACATTTTAGCACTTATACCCCCTGCCCAAGCAATCGAAAAATAGCCATTGCAGACGGTTCCCTTACTACCGTAGCTGGCCTTGGGGATATCCATATTAATCCATCACTTACACATAAAGTGATATATGTGTGTGAATTTGCAAAACACAAGCGTGTGCCCTTTCCAATCAGTAACAAGAGAAGTTCAGTCCCATTCTTTTTGATCCATAGTGATATATGGGGACCCTCCACAGTTCCAAATGTGTCTGGCTCACGATGGTTCGTCTCTTTTATCGATGATTGCACTAGGGTCTCTTGGATCTTTCTTCTTAAATCTAAATCAGATGTAAGTAGTGTACTCCCAAATTTCCATAACATGATCCAAAATCAGTTTGGGGTCAGAATCAAAAGATTTAGATCGGATAATGCACGGGATTATTTCAACCAAACTTTATCCCCATATTTTCAAAAAGAAGGGATTATCCATGAATCCTCCTGCATTAATACTCCACAACAAAACGGAGTAGCAGAAAAGAAGAATGGTCATCTACTAGCTGCAACCCGAGCCTTACTTTTCCACCAGCATGTTCCAAAAACCGATTGGGGGGAAGCTGTGCTTACAGCCGCATACATTATAAATCGATTACCTTCGAGGGTGTTGGGATTTAAAACACCAATGGAAACACTTTCTCAATTTTATCCCGATCTATGTACAACAAATAATCTCACCCCAAGAATCTTTGGATGCACTGCTTTTGTCCATGTTCATACCCATAATAGAGGGATGTTAGATCCAAGAGCCATCAATTGTATTGTTGTGGGTTATTTGTCCACCCAAAAGGGTTATAAGTGTTACTACCCACCTACTAAAAAATTCTTTGTCTCTATTGATGTCACTTTTGAAGAAAAAACACCATATTTCACTCAACCTTATCTTCAGGGGGAGTCTTTGTCATTCATTGAAGATAAGGACAGAGAATTGTTCCCGCTTGGTCTACCTATAGTTTCTCAACACCCAAACTCAGCATATATACCAGTTCAATCCATATCTGCACCTATCGAACCACCTCAAACCAAACCAACTTCTTCACCCATTCATACCAGACCCATGACAGAGAATGATGAACTTTGTGACTCTATGAGTTTGCAGGTATATATTCAAGAAGAAGAAACCAGGATCCTAATCTTGTGCAGGTTCAAGATTCAACTCCTAATCCTGAGAATGAGGTAAATACAGTTCTAGAAATTTCTTCTAAATTAGCATCTAACCAAGATCTTCCTATTGCCCTTAGGAAAGGCACAAGAGAATGCACAAAACATCCCGTATATCCCTTAGCAAATTTTGTGTCCTTTAAAAAATTCTCACCATCACATAGGAGTTTCCTAGTTAGTCTAAACACCATTCATATTCCTATTACTTTATTTGAGGCATTATCTGATGAGAAATGAAAAGATGCTATGAGAGAAGAGATGCAGGCTCTAGATAAGAATCAAACATGGGAAATTGTTGACCTACCACCAGGAAAGAAACCCATGGGCTGCAAGTGGGTTTTCACAGTAAAGTACAAGTCAGACGACTCTTTAGAAAGATACAAGGCAAGACTCGTGGCAAAAGGATATACACAAACCTATGGTGTTGACTATCAGGAGACATTCGCTCTAGTGGCTAAGATGAATTCGGTAAGAATTTTGTTGTCACTAGCAGCTAACTTCGACTGGTACTTGGAGCAATTTGATGTAAAGAATGCTTTTCTTCACGGTAAGTTAGAGGAGGAGATATACATGGATATTCCTCCAGGCTTCAAAGGAAATCTAAAAGGAAATAAAGTTTGCAGGTTGAAGAAAGCACTATATGGTCTCAAGCAATCACCTAGGGCGTGGTTTGGAAGATTTACTAAAGTTATGCTTGCCATCGGATACAAACAAAGCTAGGGAGATCATACACTCTTTATAAAGCATTAGGATGCAGGGGGAGTCACGGCTCTTCTGGTATATGTTGATGACATAATTGTGACAGGAAATGATGAAAAGGAGAAGGAAGCCTTGAGAAGATGCCTAGTCAGAGAATTTGAAATAAAAGAACTTGGGAGATTGAAGTATTTTCTAGGGATTGAAGTAGCTCATTCCAGAGAAGGCATCTTTATCTCACAACAGAAATATGTAACAGATCTTTTAAGAGAGACAGGAAAGTTAGCATGCAAACCATCCTCCACACCGATTGAGCCAAATCACATATTGGGAGAAGCAAATGAAGATCCAGCCGTGAATAGGGAAATGTACCAAAGATTAGTAGGAAAACTTATATATCTTGCCCACACAAGGCCAGACATAGCATATGCCGTGAGCGTGGCTAGCCAGTTTATGCACAACCCGAAAGAGGTTCACCTACAGGCGGTCTATAGGATACTACATTACCTAATGGCTAATCCTGGCAAAGGAATCTTGTTTAAAAGAAATACTGGATTAACCCTAGAGGCATACACCGATGCAGATTATGCAGGCTCTCCCATGGATAGGCAGTCCACTACAGGTTACTGTACGTTCCTTGGAGGAAATCTTGTGACATGGAGGAGTAAGAAGCAGAATGTGGTAGCTAGATCAAGTGCGGAGGCAGAATTCAGGGCAATGGCTCAGGGAGTATGTGAATTACTATGGCTCAAGATAATTTTGGAAGACCTAAAGATCAGATGGGAAGGTTCAATGAGATTATTCTGTGACAACAAGTCAGCTATTAGCATTGCTTACAATCCCGTCCAACATGACAGAACAAAGCACATTGAGATAGATGGGCATTTCATAAAGGAAAAGCTGGATAGCGGATTAATTTGCACTCCATACGTCTCAACGAATGGTCAACTGGCAGATGTGCTGACAAAAGGGCTTTGCAGTGTGGCATTCCAAGGACTTATCTCAAAGCTGGGAATGAAAGATGCATATTCACCAGCTTGAGGGGGAGTGTTGGAAAGTAGAAGATTGACTCTCTGATTGATTCTCCATAATTTTAGGTCCATCAATTTAGGAAAGGTTTACACCTTGTCTTGATCTCAAAGCCGGTTTTGCACCTAACAGTCCTGTTTCATCCAGCAGATCAAGAACATATTTTCTTTGGAAAAGGTTTACACCTTGTCTTGATCTAGCAACTTCTATACCCAAGAAATATTTCAATGTCCCAAGGTCTTTTGTTTGAAAATGATTTTGCAGAAAGACCTTTAGTTTATCGATCCCCAATTTGTCACTACCAGTTATGACAATATCATACACATAGACCACTAATAAAATCTTTCCGGCTTCTGAATTATAGCTGAACACCGAGTGGTCAACATGGCATTGTTTCATTCCAAAGCTCTTCACCACTTCACTAAACTTCCCAAACCAAGCACGAGGCGATTGTTTCAACCCATAAATTGCCTTTTTCAGTCTGCACACCTTACCATCCTTCCCCTGAGAAACAAACCCAAGTAGCTGCTCCATATATACCTCCTCCATAAGGTCACCATGAGGGAAGGCATTTTTAATGTCAAGTTGAAATAAGGGCCAATCATACATAACTGCCAGGGAAATTAAGATACGGATGGAGCCAATCTTAGCCACTGGAGAGAAGGTCTCCATATAATCTACTCCATACAATTGTGAATAACCTTTAGCAACAAGTCTGGCCTTTAGACACTCCACACTACCATCTGGCAAGTATTTAACAGTATACACCCATTTACAACCCACAACATGCTTACCAGGTGGAAGAGTAGTGAGCTCCCACATGTGAGTATGCTGAAGGGCAGAGAGTTCCTCCTCCATTGCCTGCAGCCACCCAGGTGACCTAAGAGCCTCTCGAACATTCTTAGGTATAGAAATAGATGACAATAGTGAAACAAACTGGCGATGTGAAGCAGAAAGGTGAGATACTGAAAGAAAATTGGAAATGGAATGGAGGGTACAACTACGTTTACCTTTTTGTAAATCAATGGGAAGATCAAGTCCTTAAGGTTTAGGGATAGGAGCAACAACAGGATCCGCAGACAAGGTAGAAGCTGGAGGAGGAGCCGGTGTCTGTCGATGAGTATACACGTGCCGGATCGGTGGTCGTTCAGTAGGGAGCTGCATAGGAGGAGGTGAAGGGTCAACCCCAACTGGAACACCCGGAACTGGATCACTGACTGGAAGAGGAAGAGGAAGCAAAGGTGGAGACACGGATACATCAGATCTCGAGAAGAAGGGGACAAACTCAAAAAAGGTGACATCAGGACAGACATAGCACTTTCGAGTAATGAGATTGTAATAATTGTACCCTTTCTAAGTCCGAGAGTAGCCAAGAAAGACACACTTAATAGTGTGTGCATCCATCTTGTCTATTCCAGGACTCAAATTGTGAATAAAGCACACACAGCCAAAGATACCAGGTGTTAATGGAAAGGGAGACAAGGTGGGGAACAAGGTAGAGAAGGGAGACCGACCATGAAGAATGAAGGAGGTTATCCGATTAATAAGGAAACACGCAGTAAGTATAACATCACTCTAAAATCATTTAGGAACACTCATTTGATGAAGAATAGACCGAGCGGTTTCAAGGAGATGACGATTCTTTCGTTTGGCCACCCCATTTTGTTGAGGAGTGGATGCACATGAAGTTTGATTAATGATGCCATGTTGTTCTAAATACTGTTGAAAGGAAGTAAGAAAGTATTCATGACTGTTATCTGAACGTAGAACTTTGATTGGAACACCAAATTGTGAACGTACTTCAGCGTGGAATTTTTGAAAAATAGAAAATAATTCACTCCTTTCTTTCATTAAATAAATCCATGTCATCCTTGAACAATCATCAATAAAAGTGACAAAATACTTGTAACCATTATAAGACTCTATTTTAATCGGGCCCCAAACATCTGAATGGACCAAAGCTAAAGGACTCAACATACGACTCTCAACTCTAGGACTGAAGGGAACACGACGATGTTTCCCATACTGACACGATTCACAATGTAAAGACAACAAATAACTCAAAGACAGGACCAGTATCTTGAGTGCCTTGAGAGATGGATGTCCTAGTCGACAATGCCACTGTAGAGGAGTGAGTGAAGTCTGAAGTGCAACTGACGATCCACCACCATCAAGGTAATACAATCCACCAGCCTCATGCACCCCCACCAATCTTCTTCCCCATCTTGAGATCCTAAAAAACACAAAAGGAAGGGAAAAATGTAATAGAGCAATTAAGAGTCTTGGTTAGTGTACTAACAGACATAAGATTGAATGGAAACATAGGGACATATAGAACAGATGATAATGGAAGAGAAGTTGTGTCAACATTACCAACACCACAGATGGCAGAAGAGGAACCGTTGGCAAGGGTAAAAATTTGAGATGTGGAAGTTTCAGAGAGGGAAGAAAACACACCTAGAGTCCCGATCATGTGATCAGAGGCTCTAGAGTCAATAACTCAGGGAGAGGGTTTGGCTGACAGACAAGCTATAACTGAGTGGGCAAGGGTGGCCGTAGTATGCTGTGAAGTAGTCTGGAGGAACCGCTCATACTCATCACGCAGTACACTCACCATCTCCTTCTCGGAAACAGATGTAGATGTGAAAGGAGTTAGATTTGCCTGTTGGTTATCACTGACATCAACCCCACCAGCTACTGCATGATTGGCCCATGTAGAAGGAGGGCCATGGAGATCATAACAGAAATTCACCGAATGTCCGTCCCTGCCACAATGGGTACAATTCCTTGTAGAGTTACTTTTTCCTTTATCACGGCCTCCCCCTGAGTCACGACCACCACCACGGCCAAATACAGAACCACCACGACCTCCTCAGGAGGCATGTCCTCCCCTTTGAGTACCACGTCCACCTCCTCTGGCTATCACAAATGCTGATCTGTCAGACTGTGTGGGATTCTCTTTAGGCCCCAAAGAAATCCTACAAAGTCATGCAAACACTTCCTCAAGTGTAGGAAGAGTAGAGCCCCCTAATATTTGGGCCCTAACTAATTCATATTTTGATTTCAACCCCACTAAGAACCTAGTGACTTCTAGTTGTTCCCTCTATTGTTGCTGAACCTTAACATCTGGAGTGAGGGGATGATAGACATTGAATTCATTTCTAAGGTTCTTCATACTCGCATAGTACTCTTCTAGGACTTTATTCCCTTGCTGTAGATCGAAATACTCTTGATAGAGCTGATATACCCTTGTAGTATTATCCTGCCCAGAATTAAGCTTCTTGGCATGTTCCAATATGTCCTTAGCTGTATCTAAAAACATAAAGTTGGCACTTATTTTGGGTTCCATACTGTTCCATAACCATGTCATGATTTGGGCATCTTCCTGTTCCCAATCATCAAATCTTGAAGAGTTAGCAGGGGGTTTATCTTCCTTCACATGCTTCACTTTCCTCTTTGCCTTGAGAGAAACTTCCACTGACTTCACCCATGGTACATAGTTCTCACCATGAAGTTTAAGGAGGTCATTTGGACATTTAAAAAATCAGAGGAAATCATGACACTCGTTTTCTGGTCACCACTCACATCTCCCATCAAAGCCATTCCAGTCTACAAAGTCGGTTCTGCCCGTCACTCACAAAAAAAAAACAGTTCCAACCACTGCACTACAGTTCGTTAGCTTCCACACAAGCACACTTGCAATCACCAAGTACTGGCCTTAGTATACATTCGGCCACTTCAACCACCACTGTACTGCTAACATGCAGATTTAAAACCACAAAGAATCCCTCTTGAAACTGCTCATTAGAGGGTTCAGACCACCACCACTGCACCTACTCAACCACCACAGCTGTCACACCCATGGTGACAGCACTCTACACGAAAAAAAGAGGAATGTTTGTTCTGTAGCTACAGTTGTTCGAACCAGGAGAAAAGAAGAAGAAGAAGATGAAGAGAACAGTCAAACCTGATAGGATAAACCCTATCAGTTGACTCTTAATATGGATTAGCCTCTAATTAGTAGTACAAAGACTAAACTGCCCCCACTTAAGTATGGGACAGGAAGTCACTATTAAGACTGCCACAAGCACATAACTTAACAGAAATAAAATGACTAATCTACCCTTATTCGGCTAGCTCTAACACCTTTCTTGACTAGATGCAAAAGTATACAATAGTCCTATAGAATACAAGTGTTCATAATGAAACATTTAGCTCAGTATCATTAATTTTGATTTCATACTCCATTTTTACGTCATTTGCAAGTAGTTTTGATTTTTATTCTTCTCCTTGGGTTTTATTAAATTGCAAAGCTCTTTATAGTTTCTTATTTTAGTTGATTGAAGGCCATTATGCTGGAATATGATTAGGGTTAATCCCACAATCATACCTCACAAGACTATGATCTAGACTAATGTGATTGGACTCCTTTGCTAATACGTCTATATACTATTACTGATTTTGATATTTTTGCTTTCAACTCACTTGTCCAAATGCAGTTTAGTGGGGCAAGGAGATTACGTGATGCCATAGTACTTGGATATCAACTACAAAGAGCCCCTGGTAGGGATATCTGCATTCCAGACTGGTATGCACTTGACGAAAATGAACATGGTCTATGCACTACATTGTCAAACACTGAAATGAGGGAGAAAAACAATCTTACAACGTTGTGAGTTTTTTTTTAAATATTTATTTTCTTTTAAATTATTGGTGAATTTTTATCCTCTCAAGATTTACATCTATGCTTTTGTAGACAACATCTTTCCATTTGTTGTGCTAGATGCAATAAAGACTTTGAGATTCTTCATGGAGATCTTCATGGTCTTTCAGATACAATGAGCTTCCTGAAAATCTTGGCAGAACTTGATACTGTTCATGATTCAGGAAAGCATACAGAAAAGCACCAAAGGTGTGACCATCTTTCTGTTGCAGGGCTTTTTAACTGGAAGGTATTATTCATGTCATATGGTGGCAAATGCATTTTACTGTCACAATATTGTTTGATTTATTCATAAGCAAATTATTGGTGGTGGAGGAGTTTCCAAATACCAGTATCTGAGTATGTGCCTTTATATATCAAAAAATCACAAGTGGTGACCTTAATATATGTACCTCACAGTTTCTGAGGGTTTGTAGACAAACCATTAATCAATTTTAGTGGCAAATTAATGTGTTGAAGATTTAACAAGATAAAGAAAAGGGCTTGGACGTTTTTTTTTATTAGTAAACATGTATTTTATTTAAAATTCAGATTGTAAACAGTTTATACAACTTGGTGATGGGACTGATGATCCCTTTAATCACTCTTTTCTATCCCTCATTACAGTGCAGCCCAAAATAATTGCTGTCTCAATGCCCCTTGTTTTTCTAGACAATCAGATAGCCCATTTGCACTCCTTCGAACCCATTTAAATTCAGCCTCAACCTCCTTTGCAATCGTCACTACTTCCCTAATCACATGTTTAAACGTCCACGGGGTATGGCTGCTGTTTGCTGCCCAGGAAATGACTACTTTTGAGTCCCCTTCCACCTCAGTGTGCCTGTATCCTAACTGTTAGGCTAGCTTTAAGCCTTGTAGTAATGCCAAAAGTTCAGCCTTCAGTGATTTTCCGGTGCCAATCGGTCCTGAGAACATACCCAGTATCCTCCTTTAAAAATTTCTGAATACTCATACTCTTGAAAGACCTAGATTTGCAAAGGATCTCCCATCAAAATTCAATTTCACTTTATTGCCTTCTGCTGGTTTTCACTCCGGTCTTAATTTACCTCTTACTCTCTGTTTTGACAGTTGTGTTTAGGTAGTTCGAACCAGTAGAGAGAAAGGGAGAAAGAAGAAGAAGAAGAAGAAGGAAGAACAGTTGAATCTGATAGCTAAACCTTATCATTCGACCATAATGTAGATTAGCCTCTAATTAGTTGTACAAAGACTAAACTGCCCCCACTTAAGTATGGGATAGGAAGTCTCTAATAAAACTGCCACATAAGCACATAACAGAAATAAAATTCTAATCTACCCTTATTCAGCTAGCTCTAACACCCCCCCTCAAGCTAGAGAATATATGTCATATAATCCCAGCTTGTTACATATATAATTCACTCTCCCTGAGCTTAAGCCTTTTGTAAACAAATCTGCCCATTAATCACCTGAGCCCACATGTTCTGTGCTTATCTCTCTAGTAAGGACCTTCTCCCTCACAAAGTGGCAATCAATCTCTATGTGCTTTGTTCTCTCATGAAAAATAGGGTTAGATGAGATGTGGAGTGCAACTTGATTGTCACAGTACAATTTCATAGGTTTGTCCATGGAGAACCCGATTTCTTGTACGAGATTCCTCAGCCATACTAATTCACATGTAGTGTGTGCCATGGTTCTGTATTCGGCTTCAACACTGCTCCCTGCCACAACCGTCTGCTTCTTACTCTTCCATGTCAAAAGATTTCCTCCAAGAAATGTGCAGTAACCTGTAGTAGATCTTCTATCCGACACTAAGCCTGCCCAATCTGCATCTGTATACCCAATTACCTCAAGTCTTCCTCCTAGTTTGTACAATAACCCACGGCCTAGAGCTCCATTCAGGTACCTTATAATTCTAAGAACTGTATCCCACAATCCTGTTTCATCCAGCAGATCAAGAACATATTTTCTTTGGCACAGGTTCACACCTTCTTTTGATCTGGCAACTTCTATACCCAAGAAATACTTCAACGTCCCAAGGTCTTTTGTTTGCTAATGGTTTTGCAGAAAGACCTTTATTTTTTCAATCCCCAATTCGTCACTGCCAGTTATGACAATATCATCCACATAGAACACTAATAAAATCTTTCCGACTTCTGAATCATAGTTGAACACTGAGTGGTCAACCTGACATTGTTTCATTCCAAAATTCTTCACCACTTCACTAAACTTCCCAAACCAAGCACGAGGCGATTGTTTCAACCCATAAATTGCCTTTTTCAATCTGCACACCTTACCATCATCCCCCTGAGCAACAAACCTAGGTGGTTGCTCCATATATAACTCCTTCATAAGGTCACCATGAAGGAAGACATTTTTAATGTCAAGTTGAAATAAGGGCCAATCATACATAACTGACAGGGAAATTAAGACAAGGACAGAGCCAATCTTAGACACTGGAGAGAAGGTCTCCATATAGTCCACCCCATACAACTGTGAATAACCTTTAGCAACAAGTCTGGCCTTCAGACGCTCCACACTACCATCCGGCAAGTATTTAATAGTATAGACCCATTTACAACCCACAACATGCTTATTGGGAGGAAGAGTAGTGAACTCCCACATTTGGGTATGCTGAAGGGCAAAGAGTTCCTCCTCCATTGCCTGCCGCCACCTAGGTGAGGTAAGAGCCTCCTGGACATTCTTAGGTATAGAAATATATGACAACAGTGAAACAAACTGGCAATGTGAAGCGGAAAGGTGAGAGATTGAAACAAAATTGGAAATAGGATGAAGGGTACAACTACATTTACCTTTCTGTAAAGCAATGGGAAGATCAAGTCTTGAAGGTTTTGGGACAGGAGCAACAACAGGATCTGCAGACAACGTAGAAGCTGGAGGAGGAGACGGTGTCTGTCAATGAGTATACACGTGCCGGATCGAGGTCGTTCAGTAGGGATCTGCACTAGAGGAGGTCAAGGGTCAGCCCCAACTAGAACAACCGGAACGGGATCACGGACTAGAAGAGGAAGAGGAAGCAAATGTGGAGATACCGATACTTCAGGTCCCAAGAAGAAGGGACAGACTCAAAAAAGGTGACATCAGGACAGACCTAGCACTTCCGAGTAATAGGATTGTAACACTCATACCCTTTCTGGGTCCGAGAGTAGCCAAGAAAGACACACTTAATAGAGCGTGCATCCAGCTTGTCTATCCCAGGACTCAGATTGTGAACAAAGCACACACAACCAAAGACTTGGGGTGTTAATGGAAAGGGAGACAAGGTGGGGAACAAAATAGAAAAGGGAGACCGACCATGATGAATGAAGGAGGGCATCCGATTAATAAGGAAACAAGTAGTAAGTACAACATCACTCCAAAATCGTTTAGGAACACTCATATGATGTAGAATAGATCGAGCAGTTTCAAGGAGATGACGGTTCTTTTGTTCAGTCACCCCATTTAGCTAAGGAGTGGATGCACATGAAGTTTGATGAATGATGTCATGCTGTTCTAAATACTATTGAATGGAAGTAAGAAAGTATTCACGACTGTTATCTGAACGAAGAACTTTGATTGGAACACAAAATTATGTATGCATTTCAGAATGGAATTTTTGAAAAATGGAAAATAATTCACTCCTTTCTTTCATTAAATAAATCCATGTCATCCTTGAACAATCATCAATAAAAGTGACAAAATACTTGTAACCATTATAAGACTGTATTTTAATCAGACCCCAAACATCTGAATGAACCAAAGCAAAAGGACTCAACATACGACTATCAACTCTAGGACTGAAGGGAACCCGACGATATTTTTCATACTGACACGACTCACACTGTAAAGACGACAAATGACTCAAAGACGGAACCAGTATCTTGAATGCCTTTAGAGATGGATGTCCCAGTCGACCATGCCATTGTAGATGAGTGAGTGAAGTCTGAAGTGCAACTGACGGTCCACCACCGTCAAGGTAATACAATCCACCAGCCTCATGCCCCCCACCAATCTTCTTCCCCGTCTTGAGATACTGAAAAACACAAAAGGAAGGGAAAAATGTAATAGAGAAATTAAGAGTCTTAGTTAATTTACTGACAGACATAAGATTGAATGGACAGATGATAAAGAAAGAGAAGTCGTGTCAACATTACCAACACCACAGATGGGAGAAGAGGAACCGTTGGCAAGGGTAATAGTTTGAGATGTGGAAGTTTCAGAGAGGGAAGAGAACACACCTGGAGTCCCGGTCATGTTATCAGAGGCTCCAGAGTCAATAATCAAGGGAGAGGGTTTGGATGACAGACAAGCTATACCTGAGTGGGCAAGGGTGGCAGTAGTATGCTGTGAAGTAGTCTAGAGGAACCGCTCATACTCATCACGCAGTACACTCACCATCTCCTTCCCGGAAACAAATGTAGATGTGGAAGGAGTTGGTGTTCCTGTTGGTTATCATTGACATCAACCCCTCCAGCTACTGCATGATTGGCCCATGTAGAAGGAGGGCCATGGAGATCATAACAAAAATTCACCGAATGTCCGTCCCTGCCACAATGGGTACACTTCCTTGTAGAGTTACTTTTTCCTTTACCACAGCCTCCCCCTGAGTCACGACCACCACCATGACCAAATATGGAATCACCCTTTTATATAATTATCTTGATCCAAACCATCAAACAAAGCCATGGGACTAAGGTTAATAGATAAAATAATTCTCTATAAAGCTGTCTTTTAAACTTTTATTAGTTCAAACTACATGTTAGAGTAATTTCGAGCAAACTTAGACTCACAAAAAAGTGTAAAGGATTCTAATAGATCAACCAAAAAGATTATTATGTGGACAGAAACTGAGATTTCGCCTCACTCCAAAAAGAATTTTAGTTGTCTTGAAGTGGCCATCATCTTTATAATAGGCAATAATGTGAAAATTTGAGAGAAAAAATGAATTGATTGTATTGTCTTGGAAGGAGCATATACACAACTTTATATAGAATTACAGAGCTAATTTACAGGGTGATAAAATAGGAAACTAACTTTTCCTAAAAAACTAATTTCTATATCAGTGGGATTCTCCAATTAATATCCCATGATTCTAGGAAATTAAGTTTCCTAAACTGATGAACCTAAAATTATGGAGAATCAATCAGAGAGTCAATCTTCTACTTTCCAACACTCCCCCTCAAGCTGGTGAATATGCATCTTTCATTCCCAGCGTGGAGATAAGTCCTTGGAATGCCACACTGCAAAGCCCTTTTGTCAGCACATCTGCCAGTTGACCATTCGTTGAGACGTATGGAGTGCAAATTAATCCGCTATCCAGCTTTTCCTTTATGAAATGCCTATCTATCTCAATGTGCTTTGTCCTGTCATGTTGGACGGGATTGTGAGCAATGTTAATAGCTGACTTGTTGTCACAGAATAATCTCATTGGACCTTCCCATCTGATCTTTAGGTCTTCCAAAATTATCTTGAGCCATAGTAATTCGCATACTCCCTGAGCCATTGCCCTGAATTCTGCCTCCGCACTTGATCTAGCTACCACATTCTGCTTCTTACTCCTCCATGTCACAAGATTTCCTCCAAGGAATGTACAGTAACCTATAGTGGACCGCCTATCCATGGGAGAGCCTGCATAATCTACATCGGTGTATGCCTCTAGGGTTAATCCAATATTTCTTTTAAACAAGATTCCTTTGCCAGGATTAGCCTTTAGGTAATCCTATAGACCGCTTGTAGGTGAACCTCTTTCGGGTTGTGCATAAACTGGCTAGCCACGCTCACGACATTTGCTATGTCTGGCCTTGTGTGGGCAAGATATATAAGTTTTCCTACTAATCTTCGGTACATTTCCCTATTCACGGCTGGATCTTCATTTGCTTCTCCCAATTTGTGATTTGGCTCAATCGGTGTGGAGGATGGTTTGCATGCTAACTTTCCTGTCTCTCTTAAAAGATCTGTTACATATTTTTGTTGTGAGATAAAGATGCCATCTCTGGAATGAGCTACTTCAATCCCTAGAAAATACTTCAATCTCCCAAGTTCTTTTATTTCGAATTCTTTGACTAGGCATCTTCTCAAGGCTTCCTTCTCCTTTTCATCATTTCCTGTCACATTTATGTCATCGACATATACCAGAAGAGCCGTGACTCCCCCTACTTCCGAATGCTTTATAAAGAGTGTATGATCTCCCTGACTTTGTTTGTATCCAATGGCAAGCATAACTTTAGTAAATCTTCCAAACCACGCCCTAGGTGATTGCTTGAGACCATATAGTGCTTTTTTCAACCTGCAAACTTTATTTCCTTTTAGATTTCCTTTGAAGCCTGGAGGAATATCCATGTATATCTCCTGCTCTAAATTACCGTGAAGAAAAGCATTCTTTACATCAAATTGCTCCAAGTACCAGTCGAAGTTAGCTGCTAGTGACAACAAAATTCTTACCGTATTCATCTTAGCCACTGGAGCGAATGTCTCCTGATAGTCAACACCATAGGTTTGTGTATATCCTTTTGCCACGAGTCTTGCCTTGTATCTTTCTAAGGAGCCGTCTGACTTGTACTTTACTGTGAAAACCCACTTGCAGCCCACGGGTTTCTTTCCTGGTGGCAGGTCAACAATTTCCCATGTTTGATTCTTATCTAGAGCCTGCATCTCTTCTCTCATAGCATCTTTCCATTTCTCATCAGATAATGCCTCAGATAAAGTATTAGGAATTTGAATGGTGTTTAGACTAACTAGGAAACTCCTATGTGATGGTGAGAATTTTTTAAAGGACACAAAATTTGCTAAGGGATATAAGGGATGTTTAGTGCATTCTCTTGTGCCTATCCTAAGGGCAATTGGAAGATCTTGGTCAGATGCTAATTCAGAAGAAATTTCTGGAACTGTATTTACCTCATTCTCAAGATTAGGAGTTGAATCTTGAACCTGCACAAGATTAGGATCATGGTTTCTTCTTCTTGAATATACCTGCAATCTCATAGAGTCACAAAGTTCATCATTCTCTGTCATGGGTCTGGTATGAATGGGTGAAGAAGTTGGTTTGGTTTGAGGTGGTTCGATAGGTGTAGATACGGATTGAACTGGTATAGATACTGAGTTTGGGTGTTGAGAAACTGTAGGTAGACCAAGCGGGACCAATTCTCTGTCCTTATCTTCAATGAATGACAAAGACTCCCCTTGAAGATAAGGTTGAGTGAAATATGGTGTTTTTTCTTCCAAAGTGACATCAATAGAGACCAAGAATTTTTTAGTAGGTGGGTGGTAACACTTATAACCCTTTTGGGTGGACGAATAACCCACAAAAATTCATTTGATGGCTCTTGGATCTAACTTCCCTCTATTATGGGTATGAACATGGACAAAAGCAGTGCATCCAAAGATTCTTGGGGTGAGATTATTTGTTGTACATAGATCGGGATAAAATTGAGAAAGTGTTTCCATTGGTGTTTTAAATCCCAAAACCCTTGAAGGTAATCGATTTATAATGTATGCGGCTGTAAGCACAACTTCCCCCCAATAGGATTTTGGAACATGCTGGTGGAAAAGTAAGGCTCGGGTTGCAGCTAGTAGATGGCCATTCTTCTTTTCTGCTACTCCGTTTTGTTGTGGAGTATTAATGCAGGAGGATTCATGGATAATCCCTTCTTTTTGAAAATATGGGGATAAAGTTTGGTTGAAATAATCCCGTGCATTATCTGATCTAAATCTTTTGATTCTGACCCCAAACTGATTTTGGATCATGTTATGGAAATTTGGGAGTACACTACTTACATCTGATTTAGATTTAAGAAGAAAGATCCAAGAGACCCTAGTGCAATCATCAATAAAAGAGACGAACCATCGTGAGCCAGACACATTTGGAACTGTGGAGGGTCCCCATATATCACTATGGATCAAAAAGAATGGGACTGAACTTCTCTTGTTAATGATTGGAAAGGGCACACGCTTGTGTTTTGCAAATTCACACACATCACAATGAAAATATTCAACACTCAATCCTTTAAACAAGGAGGGAAACATAGTTTTCACAATTTCAAAAAATGGATGTCCTAGTCTAAAGTGATGAAGCCAAATGGTGTCTTTGTTGGATGATGAAAGGAATGATAGAGATAACTTATCCTGGACAATATTTGATTTGCATGATTCTTCAAGATAGTAGAGTACATTCTTCTCCTTCCCCGAATCCTTGTCCTGAAATATACAGTAAGAAGGATAGAAAAGCACATTACAGTTCATGTCATGGGTGAGTTTTTGGATGGATATCTGGTTAGTGAACAATTTTGGAACATGAAGGACACTTTTTAGTGTAAATGATGGATTAATATGGATATCCCCAAGGCCAGCTACGGTAGTAAGGGAACCGTCTGCAATGGCTATTTTTCGATTGCTTGGGCAGGGGGTGTAAGTGCTAAAATGTAGTGAGGAGTGAGTCATGTGATCTGTGGCTCCTGAGTCAATAACCCATAAATCCCTAATAGGTTCATCTGAGACATTTAGTCCGTGAGGAATAGAAAACTTTCCTGAGATTGCAAGAGAGCCTGTACCACTAGGTTTCTCCAACGATCTCTGAAGCCCCTTTAACTTTTCGATCTCCTCCTTATTGAACTCAGTCTTGTCTGGAGGCTTTTCTTGGCTCGGCTGATTTGTGGTGAAGTTAGCTTGACTTCGAGTCTTCTGTTGTCCTCCTCAGTAGCCCCATTCCCTATTCGATGGTTTACCATTCAGCTTCCAACACTTCTCTTTGGTGTGCCTTGGTTTCTTGCAATAGGTACACCAAAGAGACTCCTTGTTGTCCCGTGCAGAGGACAAATCTGTCTTCATTCCTTCCAGTATTTTCGGTTGTTCCATCCTTGTAGTCATGGTTGAACCTTCTAGTACTTGGGGTTCAAGCATAACCCCCCTACGGCTTTCTTCAGCACGAATCAGAGAAATAGTCTCATTTAGAGATGGTACCTCTTCTTTGCCGAGAATCTGGACCCTAACTTGATCAAATTCTGCGTTGAGTCCTGCAAGAAAGTCATAAACGCGATCTTTTTCGATAAAACTCTTTAGGATTGCTGCATCCGCTGCTCATTTAGTCTCAATGCACCGATAATGATCGAGTTCTTGCCACAGGTTCTGCAGTAAATTTGCTTACTTGTTAACTGTCTTGCTGCCTTGTTTAGTTGCTCCAGTCTTGACTTTGATTTCGTACACTTGTGCTGCATCACTTGCTTTTGAATATGTTTGTCGGACGGCATCCCAGATCTCTTTAGCCGTGGATAAAAACATACACGTATCGCTGATTTCAGGGTTCATTGAATTCCATAACCATGACATGATCATAGAGTCAGCTTCGTCCCATGCATCAAATCTTGGATCTCCTTCCTTCGGTCCCGTCCCTAAGAGATGGCTAAGCTTTCCTTTTCCCTTTAAATATGTTCGAACAAACTGAGACCACTTCAAATAATTTTTCCCATTCAACCTATATGCTTCCTGAATGTTTTGCAGGTCGCCAGATGCTTGATGTGAGGAAACTTCTTCCGATTGTGCAGTAGTATTTGATATGTGGCTTCTGACATATTGGGTGGGCTTCGAGAAAGAGAGAAAAAAACAGACAATGAAGGTCTGAAAAACTTAGTAAGGATTGGCGATGAAGGCCTAAAGAATCTTTCAGCCAATGTAAAAAAAAAAAAGGTAACTGTAATGCTCCACCAAACTGAAGAGTGGATCGAAACCACTCAAAATCAAAACTGATCCAAATGAAACCAAAGGGATTCAGTAAATCTGCTCTGGGCAACACCACATCTAAGATTTCAGACTGATCTGATGTCTCTACAAAGAGATCCAAGAAAAAAAGGATGAATCCAATGGCGCAACAGTCCAGAAGAAGCAAAAATGTAGAGTTCAGATCTGTAGCCGATCTCGAAGAAGAATCAAGGACACTCAAGAACCTCCCAAATACTGTTTGAGAGTTCTTGAACGCAGCAGAGATGACCAAAGAGATACTATGTGTGGATTAGGTCGTAACCTGGCTCTTATACCATGTGAAAATTTGAGAGAAAAAATGAATTGATTGTATTGTCTTGGAAGGAGCATATACACAACTTTATATAGAATTACAAAGCTAATTTATAGGGTGCTAAAATAGGAAACTAACTTTTCCTAAAAAACTAATTTCTATATCCGTGGGATTCTCTAATTAATATCCCATGATTCTAGGAAATTAAGTTTCCTAAACTGATGGACCTAAAATTATGGAGAATCAATCAGAGAGTCAATCTTCTACTTTCCAACAAATAATACTAATGCTCCACATTATCTGCAATGCTACTGTCAACTCATGTTATAATCCCATCTTGTGTACGCCACATAGTGTTGGTAGTTTTCTTTGGGGAATATATCGCTTCCAATAATATTTCATGTTGGTATCCAGGGAAATGGATATATGTAGTGGAAATATTAGGAAATATGTTGATATTTTAAACCATGCTCCAAAAGAATGCTACCTGCATTTCCGCATTGCTTGTTTCTTCTTTAGCACCTCAACCACTGGTATCCATTTATTGTGAAGCTTTCCACCTATATGAAGACCTAATTCTGAAGACTCTTTGATTATCCTGGTATTTATGGCAATGCTCTAAGAAATAGTTGTAAAGGGAGAGCTTCTTTCTTAACTTTGATGTTGGAGAAATGCTTATAATTTTATTAATAGGCTGCTTCTGCTTGTCTGTTTCAGTTATGATAATTTATATAGAAGTATGTTTGTTGTTGAGTTTTTGACCACCATATACAGTTTTCTAGATTAATTTATAATGAATCTAATCATTGAGATTGGTATAGCCAACTCTTCCTTGGAATTTTGAAGGTTTCGCGCCTTGATATTTGTTTTAACTATGGGAATATCCTTTCTTGCAGGAGGAAATTTTCATAGCTAGGGCACCTGGTAGATTGGATGTAATGGGAGGAATTGCGGATTACTCAGGAAGCCTTGTTTTGCAAGTAAGTTTGTGTTTGCTTTCCATGTTTGCAATCTATCAACCATCTTTCCCAACTTGTAATTCAAAAGCATGCTTTGAAGGAACAACTGAGGTGAATACAAATTACTCTTACCATTCATGAAAAGTTAAAATGTTAAAATTGTTTTAATTGATTATTCTGGTATGGTATGGTTTCTACTTGTCAATCTAAAATGAATTTAATTTAGAAATATAAAATTGGTCGTGACTTGTGCTTGATTGTGGAGGATAATATAGAAGAATAAGAAACATTAGAGAAGAAAGAAATGTAGTAGTTGGCATAGAGCCGCTTCGTTCCATAATTAATATTTATAAAAATTAAAATCCAACACCACATTGCCATTGATAAGGTACTGCCTATTGCTGGGGTTATTTGAGGTAAACATTCACCCTGACACTCACACACACACACAGACGACACAGACTAATCCATCTCATGATCCAGGCCTTCAAATAATTAGCCCACTGAAGGTATCTCGTGTAGCACCTCCTATGGCTATCATGTTTGTCTACACCAGGAGGCCACATCGTCAGTACCAAATCTAGCCCCCCCACCCCCCATGTGTTGGTAACCGGTATGATAAGCCTAATGTACAGAGGTATAAATAGGTCCCTTGAGACATAAAGGAGAATTAGAAAGACTTGAATTACTCTCTAGCTTCTTCTTCTTCCTCTCTCTGTAGTCTATTTCCGGAGGAAGTGCTCCCTAGAAGAATCTCATTTTGATCGAATTCTATCTTTGGTATCAGAGCAGCAATCCAGGATGGCCAATACCAGATGAAATGTTGTTGAGGATCAAGTTGATCACCTGGAAGAGTATCTTCACAAAATGTACTGGAATTTGAAATAGATGAAGGAAAAATTTTAAGCTTTCATCTCCTAGTTCGATAAGGTGTACAGTCTGGGGAATTTGAATATTAGTTGAACTGACCATACCTTAGATCCTTTTATAATTCAATCTTACATTCCATCGCAGTAAATATTTGATATAGTTTATTAAAATTGATGCTATAAATATGAATCTAAAGCAGTTAACACCCTCCAGAAGATGACCTTGAACTTGCCATTATGTGAATCAGTATTGCTATAAAATTAGAGTTAAAAGTTCATTCAACATTTATGAAGTTCAACTGGCCAGTGATATTTTATTTACCAATGACATCAAAAATTGATTCAGTATAGAAGACAACATTTCTCTCTCTTAATAACACATCCTCTATGCAAAATATTTACATCTACAGTCAAAGGCAATCTATGTTCTGGGCTATATTATAGCTAGTGGGATATCCTTTGGGGCTTGTCTGTAATTAATGAATTTCTTCGTTGGGTCAGCTTGGGTTTGTGTTGTAATTAGTGGGGTTTATGTGAACTTTTTGTCTACCCACAACTTCTTGTTGTACACATTCTGTTAATTTAATGAATCTTTTCTGTGTTTCTGATTAAAAAAAAATTACATCTACAGTAACACCTATAATATGCTTAATATGTTCCCTATTTTTCATGACACTTTTGATTTCTTGGTTTCTAATAAAAAACCTTTTGGTTGATAATGTGCGGACAACTTATTTGCATCTTGTAAAATAATTGTGCAACGTTGTTGGTAACATAGCCTTTTCTCTTAGATGCCTATTAGGGAAGCCTGCCATGTTGCTGTTCAGAGGATTCATCCAAGCAAACAGAAGCTATGGGAACATGCTCAAGCACAAAAGCTCGTGAAAGGACAAGAATCATACCCTGTGCTGCGAATAGTATGTAATTCTTGTTTGAACTAATTCTATGAATGTGATATTATCTGTTATTCTTGTGGGGGAGTCGGGGAGATCACAACTTCACAATTCTGTATTTACTGAATATCATTTTGAATCAAGTTGTTGATCTTAGTGTAAATGGAAAAATTTATCTATCAGTTGTTTATCTAAGGCTTATCCCAACTATATGGGGTCTGCTACTTCAATTTTACCATTCCTTTCTGTTTAGTTCCATATCCATTGTTAAATTGAGTCCTTCAATCATTTCTTACTACAACCTCCCCTAGCCTTTTCAACCCTGTCAACTTACAAAGGATTTCTCCTTCCCACAGGTGCTGTAGGTGGTCTTCCATGAACATGACCAAACCATCTTAGTCTGCTTTATCTCGTTTTATTATCACCTATTGGAGCTTTTCCTTTGTTCCTTTGGATTACTTTATTTCTAACCCCTATCCTTTATAGTTTTTCCACTCATCCATCTCAGCACAATTAAAAGAGGAATAGTACCCAAATACACAAAATCAAAAGGAAATATCATTACCTATTATGAATCTTTACCAACTTTATATTCTAAGTTATGAAAATGTTCTTTAAATCGATTGATCTTAATAGCGGGTTAAACCACATTTTGAATCTCAAGTCTTACATTTCAGATATGGTCTATAACTAATCAAGCAGAAAATAATGTATTTGTTTATAGACATATATGTATTTAGATGCAAAGGAGCCATTACTTTGTCTAATGGTACAATATCAGGCTGGCAAGTGTGAGAACATGGGATTGATCTAAGGGAAACCACTGCAAAAAAATGCCAAAGGTTAGTGTTAGAATAGTTTGAGAGTTATTCCTGCTGTTAGAGTCGTCTCTGCTGTTAGTTCTAGGGTGCTGTCAGCTTGTTTGTTTCTTTTATTTATTGTTATATTAGGGTGTGCCACCAGGGGCAAATATGTAATTTCTGCATTTTTATTTTAATCTCACCATTAATAATAGAGAGCTGGGCACCGCCAGCCTGAGTTTTGGCTCCCAAACAGCCTTTCTCTTTTCTCCTTCTCTTCTCTTCTCTTCTCTTATTCTCTCTTCCTCTCCTGTTCTCTTCTTTCTAGAAGAAAACATGGTATCAAAGCATAATAGGAGGCTTTTTTTTCTCAGAATAACATCTCTTCTCATCCAAATCTCTGTTTTATTTAACTGTAAAGTGAAAGAACCCAATCAGACTGGTCATAATAGTCTGATTGTGTTTTCTTCGGGTTCTTCCTTGGTCGTAACACCAAGGAAACCCTAGCTGGTGACAGCTGATGCTGTGGAGGCTGTATTTGTGTTCTGGTTACTTTTGTACAGGTGCTGTATAGGGATTGTGTGGCTCCCTCATGACAGGTATGTGCTGTCTTTTTTGATGTGTACCTTGTGTGGCCTAATGGTGATTGAAGATTGAGTTTTGGGGTCTGTTAGTTGCTGGTAGTGTTGTTTCTGCAGTGGTGTTCCATTCTAGGAGGCAGATTGGTGTGTGTTTTGTGCCCTACTTGTATTTTGGGTGGTAGAAATAGGGTGGAGACATATTTCTATGTGCATCAGTGGTTCTTGTTGACTTGTAGAACCTGCTTAATATGGAAACAGATGATTCAGCTTCATCTGGGGTTACATCAACCCGTGGTACAGCTGGTATGGGTGCTGAGAATATGATTATTCTGATGCAAATTATCCCTTTGAATGGTCTAAACGGTTTTGGAGTGATGCTGTACTTACTGCGTGTTTCCTCATTAATCGGATGCCCTCCTTTATTCTTCATGGTCGCTCTCCCTTCTCTATCTTGTTCCCCACCTTGTCTTCCTTTCCATTAACACCTCGTATCTTTGGCTGTGTGTGCTTTGTTTACAATCTGAGTCCTGGAATAGACAAGCTGGATGCACGCTCCATTAAGTGTCTTTCTTGGCTACTCTCGGACTCAAAAAGGGTACAAGTGTTACAATCCCATTACTCGGAAGCGCTATGTCTGTCCTGATGTCACCTTTTTTGAGTTTGTTCCCTTCTTCTCAGGAACTGAAGCATCTTTGTCTCCACCTTTACTTCCTCTTCCTCTTCCGGTCAGTGATCCTGTTCCGGGTGTTCCTGTTGGAGTTGACTCGTCACCTCATCCAGTGCAGATCCCTATTGAACGACCACCAATTCGGCAAGTGTATACACGTCGAACGACACCGGCCCCTCCTCCAGCTTCTACCTTGTCTGCGGATCCTGTTGTTCCTCCTGTTGCTGAACCCTCAGGACTTGATCTACCCATTGCCTTACGGAAAGGTAAACGTAGTTCTACTCTCCATCCCATTTTCAATTTTGTTTCAGTATCTCGCCTTTCCGCCTCACATCACCAGTTTGTTTCACTATTGTCATCTATTTCCATACCTAACAATGTCTAAGAGGCTCTTAGTTCACCTGGGTGGAGGCAAGCAATGGAGGAGGAACTCTCTGCTCTTCAGCATACTTACACGTGGGAGCTCACTACTCTTCCTTCTGGTAAGCATGTTGTGGGTTGTAAATGGGTGTATACTGTTAAATACTTGCCAAATGGTAGTGTGGAGCGTCTGAAGGCCAGAGTTGTTGCTAAAGGTTATTCACAGTTGTATGGAGTGGACTATATGGAGACCTTCTCTCCAGTAGCTAAGATTAGCTCTGTTCGTGTGTTAATTTCCCTGGCAGTTATGTATGATTGGCCCCTATTTCAACTTGACATAAAAAATGCCTTCCTTCATGGTGACCTTATAGAGGAGGTATATATGGAGCAACCACTTGGGTTTGTTGCTCAGGGGGAGGCTGGTAAGGTGTGCAGACTGAAAAAGGCAATTTATGGGTTGAAACAATCGCCTCGTGCTTGGTTCGGGAAGTTTAGTGAATTGGTGAAGAATTTTGGAATGAAATAATACCAGGTTGATCACTCAGTGTTCAGCTATGACTCAGAAACTGGAAAGATTTTATTAGTGGTCTATGTGGATGATATTATCATAACTGACAGTGACAAATTGGGGATCGATAAACTAAAGGTCTTTATGAAAAATCATTTTCAAACAAAAGATCTTGGGACATTGAAGTATTTCTTGGGTATAGAAGTTGCTTGATCAAGACAAGGTGTAAACCTGTGCCAAAGAAAATATGTTCTCGATCTATTGGACGAAACAAGACTATTAGGTGCAAAACCGACTGAGACTCCTATGGAACCAAATGTTAAGTTGAGTAGTGATACAGGGGAAATATTTGATGATCCTGGAAGGTATAGACGACTAGTGGGGAAGCTGAACTATTTGACTATCACGAGACCAGACATCTCCTTTGCAGTCAGTGTAGTGAGCCAATTTATGCAGAACCCTCGTATATCTCACTGGGATGCAGTTCTTAGAATTGTAAGATATCTGAAGGGAGCTCCGGGCCGTGGGTTATTGTAAAAACCAGGAGGAAAACTTGAAGTAGTTGGGTACACTGATGCAGATTGGGCGGGCTCTGTGTCTGATAGAAGATCTACTATAGGTTACTGCACATTTCTTGGAGGAAATCTTGTGACGTGGAAGAGTAAAAAGCAGACGATTGTGGCTAGAAGCAGTGCTGAAGCCGAGTACAGAGCCATGGCACACACTACATGTGAATTAGTGTGGTTGAGGAATCTCCTACAAGAAATCGGGTTCCGCATGGATAAACCTATGAAGTTGTACTGTGACAATCAAGCTGCGCTCCATATCTCATCCAACCCTGTTTTTCATGAGAGAACATAGCACATAGAGATTGATTGCCACTTTGTGAGGGAGAAGGTTCTTACTGAAGAGATAAGCACAGAACATGTAGGCTCAGGTAATCAGTGGGCAGATTTGTTTACAAAAGCCTTAAGCTCAGGGAGAGTGAACTATATATGTAACAAGCTGGGATTATATGACATATATTCTCCAGCTTGAGGGGGAGTGTTAGAGTTAGCTGAATAAGGGTAGATTAGTCAAATCACCTTGGTTAAGTTATGAGCTTATGTGGCAGTCTTATTAGAGGTTCTCTGTCCCATACTTAAGTAGGGGCAGCTTAGTCCTTGTACATTTAATTAGAGCGTAATCACTATTAAGAGGTCGACTGATAGGATTTAGCTATCAGGTTCGACAGTTCTTTCATCTTCTTCTTCTTCTCCTTCTCTTTCTTCTTCTCCTTACTGGTTCGGACTACTGTAGCAACAGTAGAAACACCAGGTAATAGGATTGTAGCATTTGTTGGTTCGGCTGATATGTTGTTATTCTCTTGTCTGGGCTGGGTATTAGAGTCTCTAGTTAATGGGCCTTAGTAAATGGGCCTAATTGTATCTTGTGTTTTATTAGGCTGGGTGTCCCATCACTAATCAGGGTCATCCTGGTCCTTTCATGTAAATTATGTATTGCTCTTATATTAGTGAACAGGGTCGGCTGATGAACAGTTTCCATTCGAACACATCAGACTCTCCTCTCTTCTTCTTCCTCTTCTTCTTCATCTCAGCTCTCTCAACAGGTTCCGTTCGGCAAACATGGTATCAGAGCTCTAGGTCTGGTCATAGAACACCTCTCTCGCCTGGTTACAGCAGATGTCTCACACTTCTCTCTCTATCTTGGTACTGCAAAGAAACCCTAGGTCTGGTCGTAGAACACAGCAGAACCTATACCTAGGGTTTCCCTTGGTTGTAGGGCCCAAGGGGAGTTAGTCCCAGTAGCTGATGCCCTAAGAGATACATAGAGCAAGGTGTAGCCATTCGGCTAAGTGAGATCTGTGTAAAACAGATCTAGAAGAGAGGACTGATTTCAGCAGTCCTAGAGCAGTTCGTGGGTGAAGGTTAACCTGCGATAGCAGTGATTGGTGTGTGGTAGAAGCCACAACAGTTAGGTCAGGGTTGCGGCAACAGTGGCCAAACACAGCAGAGTTTTTTTTTTTTTTGGCTCGGCACTTCAACTGTAAGTGGCAGCTTGCGACAGCAGTGAGTGGAGCAGTACAGCAGAGTGGGAAGGGTATTACAGCCCTAAAACAGACCCTCAGGTCTGAGATTAGAGTGCTGCAAGGTCCGGAAGTCTGAAGAGGTTTCACATAACTTGTGTGACAGTTTTGGTACTCTTGCAAGTCGGAGAAGATGTCTTCCATATCTGGGGAAGTTTCTTCTAGAGATATTAGGACTAGTGGGAGGTCTCCTAATCTAGAGAACCCTAATTTGCACAGCCTACAGATAACAAGTGTGTTACTTGATGAATACAACTTTAGGGAATGGTCTGTTTCGGCCATGCTCTTTATCACATCCCGGGATCTTACAGGCTATTTGGACGGGCAGAAGAAAGAACCCGAAATAGGGAGTGCTGAATATGCTGTTTGGAGAAGAGAGAATGCTACAGTCATGTCTTGGCTGCTTGCTTCAATGGGCAGCTGCCAAGATATGGGAGAAGGTGTCTAAGACCTATGGGCAGAAAAAGAATAATGCCCGAATCTATAGACTGAATCAAGATATTGCTGCCATGAAGCAGGGAGACATGAGTGTTGTTACATACTTTGCTACATTAGAAAGATTGTGGGAAGAGCTGGATCACCACCTCATCATAGACTGGGAGAATGCCAGAGATAAGGAGAAACACGACAAACAAGTTGAAGAGGGTAGAGCATTCATATTTTTGGCTGGCCTAGATCCGGTATATGAGAACATAAGGTCCCAAATTCTGGGAAGAGATGAGATGCCTGATCTACATCATGTCTACTAAACCAGTAGAGCAGTCTATAGAACATTCAACTCTCATTTCTACAAGCCAAAGGGGGAACAAGTTCTCTGACCATGAGGTGTACTCATTGTGGGGGAGAAAAACATGTGAAAGAGAACTGTTGGGTTCTCTACCCTCATTTGAAACCAGCAGCATTGAGGAAAGAGAAGAAGCATCAGAAGGGCCATTCGGCAAGTGGGAACCTAGCAGCAAGTCACAGTGATGGAGGTTCCAAACATTCATCCACAGTTGCTTCCTTTTCTTCGGGACAGACTACCAGTAGTTCCCAAGGACATGGGCCTATGGATTTCACAGTTGATGAGGTAGAGGTACTTAGTCGGGCATTGGCCCGCCTAAGGAGAAATTCTCTTGCTTCCACCTCCCTTGCCAGATCAGGTATTGTTTAAGCCTTTTAGTGCAACTAGTTCCATTGATCCAGCCTCCTGGATTATTGATTCCGGTGCAATTGACGACATGACTCACATGTCTTCCTTATTCTCTTCCTATCATTTATTGTCTGGTCAAGACAAGATGGAGGTTGTTAATGGTTCCCTCTCTACCATATATGGGAAAGGAGTGGTTGACCTAAGCAAGGACATCTCCCTCAAATCTGTCTTACATGTTCCCAATCTCTCTTCAAATCTTTTATCTGTTTCAAAACTTACCAAGAACTTGAATTGTAGCATAACCTTTTTTCCTACCCATTGTGTTTTTCAGGACAGTTTGACGAAAAGAACGATTGGGAGTGGTCATGAGCGAGGAGGCCTCTACTACCTGGATGCAGACATCAGTTCAGCCCTTCAAACATCTACTACTAGTGGTCAATCTAATGTGGAGTCATTATCTAAGCTGCACCTATGGCATGCTAGACTAGGTCATTTACAGTTCTCGTCATTGGGAATGTTGTTTCTGGAATTGTTTCAAGGTGTGTCAAGTCAAAAGTTAGTCTGTGAAGTCTGTCAATTATCAAAACAATGTAGAACTGTGTACTCAACTTCTAGTAATGAAATTCAAGCACCTTTTGACTTGGTGCATTCTGATGTTTGGGGTCCTTCTCCCAATGTTTCTGTGGATGGCTATCGATACTTTATCGGTTTTATTGACCACTATTCTCGATGCATGGATCTACTTATTAAAGACACGAGATGAAGTGTCGCGGGTAACCATGGCATTTTGCAAAATGATTGAAACACAGTTTGGCAAGAAAATCAAGCAATTCAGGTCAGATAATGCTGTTGAATATTTCGAAAGATCCTTAAACTTGTTTATGGAGGATGCGGGAATGATTCACCGGTCATCTTGTGCTAGTACCCCCCAACAGAATGGGTTTGCTGAGCGCAAGAAGACACTTATTGGAGACTGCACGAGCTTTATTATTTCAGCACAAGGTTCCAAAAGGCTATTGGTCTCAGGCAATCCTCACTGCATCATATCTGATAAACCGAATGCCATCTAAAGTCTTGGGAATGAAGACTCCATTTTTAGTTCTTTGCCCTCATCTCCCTGTTTTTTCTCTTCCACCAAGGGTCTTTGGGTGTGTATGTTTCATACATGTCAAACCAAGAAAAGATATGTCACAAAAGATGTGGTGTTTTTTGAGTCTCAATCCTACTTTCAGTCTTCCTCGGATCCTCTTCAGGGGGAGACTAGTAGGATGGAAGAGGACCCTCCAGTTGATTCTTCTATTCCCCATTTCTTTGTGCCCCTCTCTGCCTCGGATCTTCCATCTTCTCCTTTTGATCCTCCTAGTTGTGGTATCCCAGGTGAATCTAGTGAGGCTCCCATTGGCCCAGCTACTACTAGTGATGTGGAAAATGTTACTAAAGGCTCCAACAGGCAGCAGAAAGATATCAGAGTTACCTACAATAGAAGGAAGAAGAGCCCTCCAACTCATGACAGCAACCAATTGGACTCGGATCAACCTTTCTCAGTCACTCAAGGTAATCCTATCAATTCCTCTGACTTGGATCTTCCAATTGCACTTCGTAAATCTACTCATTCTTGTACTATCAGATACCCTATTGCGGATTTTGTGTCTTACTCACACTTGTCCCCTAGTTATTGTTCTTTTGTGTCTGCTCTCTCTTCTGTGCATCTTCCTACTAGGTACTCTGAGGCTGTGTTTGACCCAAGGTGGAAAGAGGCTATGAATGAAGAAATGAAGGCCTTGATGAAAGCAAGGACTTGGGAACTAGTAGATCTACCAGAAGGGAAAGGTACTGTTGGATGCAAGTGGGTGTTCACCGTGAAGCATAAGGAGGACGGGTCCATTGAAAGATACAAGGCTATACTCGTGGCAAAGGGGTTTACTCAAAATGAAGGAGTTGACTACAAAGAAACATTTGCTCTCGTAGCAAAACTCAACACTATCAGAGTCCTACTCTCATTAGCTGCAAACTTCTCGTGGGAGATTCATCAGCTGGATGTGAAGAATGCTTTTTTAAATGGTGATCTACATGAGGAGGTATTGATGGATCCTTCACCAGGTTATGAATTTGGCAGAAAAGTGTGTAGACTGAGAAAGGCACTATATGGACTTAAACAGTCCCCTCATGCCTGGTTTGAGAAGTTATGTGGAGCCATGAAGAAAGGTGGTTTTAACTAAAGGGTTAACCACAGTGAAATTTTTGGACTTCCTGGGCAAGCTAAACATGATTAACTTCCGTGCTTAGCTTGAGGGGGAGTGTTGGTTCGGCTGATATGTTGTTATTCTCTTGTCTCGGCTGGGTATTAGAGTCTCTAGTTAATGGGCCTTAGTAACTAGGCCTAATTGTATCTTGTGTTTTATTAGACTGGGTGTCCCATCACTAATCAAGGGCATCCTGGTCCTTTCATGTAAATTATGTATTGCTCTTATATTAGTGAACAGTGCCCATTTGAACACATCAGACTCTCCTCTCTTCTTCTTCCTCTTCTTCTTCTCAGCTCTCTCAATAGGTTCAGTTCGGAAAACAACATTTATACCCTTTCTGGGTCCTAGAGTAGCCAAGGAAGATACATTTAATGGAGCGAGCATCCAACTTGTTTAAACCAGGACCAAGATTCTGAGCAAAGCACACACACCCAAAGATTCTAGGTGTCGAGGGAAATGGAGACAAAGTAGGAAACAAGATAGAGAACGGAGAACGACCATCAAGAACGAACGTGTGCATGCGATTAATGAGAAAACAAGCAGTAAGGACTGCATCACTCCAAAACCGTTTAGGAACATTCATATGATGAAGAAGAGACTGAGTTGTTTCAAGTAGATGTCTATTCTTCCTCTCAGCTACCCCATTTTGCTGAGGAGTGTGGGCACATGAGGTCTAATGAATTATACCATGTTGTTCTAGGTATTGCTTAAAGGAAGAAAGAAAATACTCTCTACCATTGTCAGAACGAAGAATTTTAAGTGAAACGCCAAATTGTGTACACACTTCAACATGAAATTTTTGGAAAATGGAAAATAATTCATTTCTTTCTTTCATTAAAGAAAGCCATGTCATTTTAGAACAATCATCAACAAAATTACAAGATATCTGTAACCATTGTACGATTCAATTCTAATTGGACCCCAAACATCTGAATGAACTAACTCAAAATGACTCAACATAGAACTATCAACTCTAGGACTAAAGGAAACCTGGTGGTGTTTCCCATACTAACACGACTCACGCTACAAAGATGACAGACTACTCAATGATGGAATAAGAAGCTTGAGAACCTTAAGAGATGGATGGCTGAGTTTACAATGCCACTGAAGGGGACTCAAGGAGGTTAGAAGCGCACCTGTAGAGCCTCCACCATCAAGATAATACAATCCGCCAGCTTCATGCCCTCCACCAATCTTCTTCCCCGTCGTTAGATCCTTAAAAACACAAGATAAAGGGTAAAATGTGATGGAACAATTGAGAGATTTGGTTAGTTTGCTAACAGACATAAGATTAAAAGGAAATTTTGGAACATATAAGATAGAACACAAAGGTAGAGATGCAGTGGTAACATTACCAACACCGTAGATGGGGGAAGTAGATCCATTAGCAAGGGTAACATTATTTGATGTAGAGGTTGGAGAAAGGGAGGAAAACACACCTGGAGTTCCGGTCATGTGATCAGAGGCTCTAGAGTCAATTATCCAGGGTGAGGGTTTGGATGCTAGGCAAGCTATACCTGAATGAGCAAGGGTGGCAGTGTTCTGATGTGCAGTGGCCTGAAGAAATCTCTCATACTCCTCTCTGGGAATACTCATCATTTCCCTCCCTGAAGTAGTTGTGACTATAGAAGATACTGGACCAACTGGTTGAGTATCACTGACTTCACTACCACCAACAACTGCATGATTAGCTCGTGTGGATGGTGGGCCATGTAAATCATAAAAAAAATTAACTATGTGTCCTCTTCCACAGTATGTGCACTTCCTTGTTGTGCTCCCCCTTCCTCTGCCATGACCTCCCCCTGAATCACGACCTCCACCACTGGTACGACCACCCATAGGATTACTATGGCCCCCCTTAACCATATGGCCACCTCCTCTCTGCCCATAAGAACCACCTCGAGTACTAACCAGTGCTGATCTTTCTGAAGCTGTGTTACTCTCTAAGGGGATAAGAGAAATCCTATGGAGACAGGCAAACACTTCTTCTAGAGTCAGGAGAGCAGATCCTCCCAATATTTGTGCCCTGACCAGTTCATACTCTGCTTTCAGTTCCACCAAGAACCGCGTAACATCAAGTTGTTCCCTTTGTTGTTGCTGAATTTTAACGTCTAAGGTTAAGGGATGATGGACGTTAAGTTCATTCCAAAGATTTTTCATGCTGGCATAATATTCTCTAAGAGTCTGATTTTCCTGCCGCAAACTGAAGTATTCTTTATAAAGCTGATAAACCCTTGTAGTATTGTCTTGTCCCGAATAGAGTTTCTTCACATGTTCCCAAATATCCCTTGCTGTATCTAAAATCATGAAGTTAATACAGATTTTTTTGGCTCCATACTGTTCCACAACCATGTCATGATCTGAGCATCCTCTTGCTCCCAATCACTAAACCCCGGGCATTCAGCACTCAGTTTCTCCTCCCGTACATGTTTCACTTTCTTCTTGGCCTTCAGAAACACTTCCACCGACTTGGCCTACGGAACATAGTTTTCACCGTTGAGTTTGATGGATGTCATTTGTACACTTAAAAAATCAGGAGATATCATCACACTCGATTTCTGGTCACCACTTGAATCACCAACCGATGCCATAGCACTCTACGAAGCTGGTCACGAAAACAAATTCCAGCTACTGCACTACTGTCCTACTTCCACACCAACACACTTAAAAGTCACCACTAGCCTGCCCTAGCATGCATTCGGCCACTGTGAACACCACTAATCTGCGCACTGGCAGATTTAAAAACACCCAGAATCACTCTTGAAACTGTTCATTAGAGGGCAGACCACAACCACTACACCCACTCGACCACCACAGCTGTCACATATAGTGACAGCAGTCCTCACACAGACAAAACCTTGGATTTCTTGTTCACTCGAACTGCTGTAGTTGCCTACTGTCACCAGAACCAGAAATCTGGGTTACTTCACAGTCCTCTAACCCAGATTTCTCACACCATAAAAAAAAAAGGTTGTTGCAGAACCCTTACTGTCATGAAACCTTAGGTATTGCCGCAGAAATAGAAACCCTAATATCACAAACTACTAGATGTTGCCGCAGGTACCTAGGTTCCTTCTTCTCTAACCCAGATTTCTCACACCCAGAAAAAAAAAACGAAAATGAAGGAGAAGGAGAAGACAGAAGGTTGCAGTCGGCTTCTAATACTGGTGCTCTGATACCATGAAAGTGTTCAGCCAAACAGAGAAGAGAAGAGAGAGAAAGAAAAAAGAAGAAGAAGAAGAAGAAGAGGAAGAAGAGGGAGAGAAAGTATCGAACTAGACTCTTCATCTAACCCAGTCGACCATATACTTGCATTTGAAATTATAAGATGCAAAAGACTGAAATGCCCCTGCATGTGAGGAGACATACAGCCAACATAATACATAAAGTGAAAAGATGAAAGTACCCTTTTCTAACTGACTCTAACAATCCTATTTAAGATTTCAGTATAGTAAGTATTGTTTAATAATACAGAATGATGAACCCATGTAGTTCTGATAAAATACCTTGACTATTCTGTTCTTTTGTTAGTCGTTTTGCCTTGTATATGCTAATTTTACTCTTGTCAGGTTTCATATCGATCAGAATCAAGTAACCATGGAACAACCTTTGATATGGAATTATCTGATTTGATGGATGGCAAGGAGCCAATTTCATATGAAAAGGCAAACAAATACTTCACGAGGGATCCATCACAAAAGTGGGTCTATCTTCTTCATGGTTTTCAATATTTTACTCATTGGAATTCTGTTACTATAATTTACTTGTGTGTTCTATTTTAGGTGGGCAGCATATATTGCTGGAACACTCCTTGTTTTGATGACCGAGTTGGGTGTACGTTTTGCTGATAGTATCAGTATATTGGTACGGTTCATTTACCTGATTTTCAGAATTGCTAGTTTTTTTTTCCTTCCTAGTATGTTACAATTTCTTATTCATGTTTGCCCAATATATCTTCTGGGTTATTACTTATTATTTTCCTTTTAAAATATTACATTAAATGGACGGTGCTATAACCTTGTTATCAGTTGTGAAAACCTTATTTAGTCCTAGGTTACAATAGAGAAAAAGGAGAAGAAGAAGAAGAAGAAGAAGAAGAAGAAGAAGAAGAAGAGGAGAAGAAGAAGAAGAAGAAGAAGAAGAAGAAGAAGAAGAAGAAGAAGAAGGGTTTGGCCAATAGAGGAAAATCCATCCTCTCTCTAGTCGACCCACTTGTATTTATTTCCAATAACATAGTTACAAGAAAGACCATATTGTCCCTCATAAGTGATGGGACACATAACTTAAACTTGAATAAAACAGACCTTTCAATCTCAAATAAATAAACCCAATGACCAAAATACCCCTGTTTTGTGTACTCTAACACCCCCTCAAGCTGGAGAGTATATGTCATATAGTCCCAGCTTGTCACAAATATAATCTACTCTGCCCCGAGACAATCCCTTTGTAAAGAGATCTGCCCATTGATTTCCTGAGCTCACATGAGATGTGGTTATCACTTCCTCTCTCACAAAGTGACAATCAACCTCAATATGCTTGGTTCTCTCATGGAAGACTGGGTTGGAAGAGATGTGAACAGCAGCTTGGTTATCACAGTATAGTCTCATGGGTTTGTCAACCGAGAACCCCATCTCTTGTAGCAAGTTTCTTCAACCATACTAGTTCACATGTGGTATGAGCCATAGCTCTGTACTTAGCTTCTGCACTACTCCTTGCCACCACTGTTTGTTTCTTGCTCTTCCAAGTTACAAGATTGCCACCAAGGAAGGTACAATACCCTGTAGTTGATCTCCTGTCTGATATAGAACCAGCCCAATCAGCATTTGTATACCCTACTATTTCAAGAGTCCCTCCACTTTTGTATAGCAAACCACGACCTAGAGCACCCTTCAGGTACCTAACAATCCTTAAAACTGCTTCCCAATGAGGAATCTGAGGATGTTGCATAAACTGACTCACCATACTCACAACAAATGATATATCTGGTCGGGTAATTGTTAGATAATTCAACTTTCCCACCAACTTCCTATATCTTCCAGGATCATCAAACTCTTCTCCTATATCAACACTCAACTTGACATTAAGTTCCATAGGAGTCTCTGCTGGTTTAGCACCTAACAGTCTTGTTTCTTCAAGTAGGTCAAGAACATATTTTCCTTGACATAAGTTAATTCCATACCTTGACCTTGCAACTCTATTCCTAGGAAGTACTTCAGCTTACCCAAATCTTTTGTATTGAAGTGGTCCTATAGGAATTTCTTCAACCTGTCAATCCCATTACTATCACTCCCAGTTATGACAATATCATCCACATACACCACTAGTAAGATTTTCCCATCTTTTGAGTCATGGCTGAACACAGAATGGTCTACCTAACACTGTTTCATCCCAAAGTCTTCACTACTTCACTGAACCTGCCAAACCATGCCCGCAGAGATTGTTTTAGTGCATAAATTGCCTTTTTGAGTCTACAAACCTTACCATCCTCCCCCTGAGCAACAAACCCTAGCGGTTGCTCCATATACACTTCCTCAATGAGATCACCATGTAGGAAAGCATTTTTGATGTCAAGTTGCACAAGAGGCCAATCATACATAGCAGCTAATGAAATCAACACCCGAACTAAACCAATCTTAGCCACAGGAGAAAATGTCTCCATATAGTCCACACCAAACAGTTGAGAATATCCCTTGGCCACTAACTTGGCCTTCAATTGCTCCACACTGCCATCTGGAAGATACTTCACTGTGTACACCCAACAACATGCTTACCAGGAGGAAGAGCAGTGAGTTCCCACATGTGATTGTGTTGTAGAGCAAATAGTTCCTCTTTCATTGCTTGCCGCAACCCTGGGGAGGTAAGGGCTTCCTGGACAGTCTTGGGAATGGAAACAGATGATAGCAATGATATGAAGTTGCGATGAGAAGCAGAAAGGTGAGCAATTGAAACATAGTGTGAAATAGGATGAGAAGTACAAGTGCGTTTACCTTTCCGCAGGGCAATAGAAAGATCAAGGTCCAAGGGAGAAGAAGCAATGCCAGGATCTGTGGACGAGGGCTGAATTGGAGGAGGGGCCGGTGCTCTTCTGTGAGTATACACTTGTCTGATTGGTGGCCTCTCAGTAGTAACTAGCACGTGAGGTGAATCTACAACTGGAATGGAAACCACGGGAAGAGGATCCGCAATAGGGAAGGGAAGAGGAAGTACAAGGGAAGGAGAAGAAACAATAGTATCCGAGAAAAAAGGAACCGATTCAAAGAAGGTGACATCGGAGCACACAAATGACTTATGGAAGTTAGGGTTATAGTACTTATACCCTTTCTGAGTCCTTTAGTAGCCAAGGAAGATACACTTAGTAGCTCGTGCATCTAACTTGTCTAAACCAGATCCCAAGTTTTGAACAAAACAAACACATCCAAAGACTCTTGGGGTGAAAGGAAACAGAGACAAGGTGGGAAACAACACCGAGCAGGGGGATTGACTTCCAAGGATGGACATGGGCATCCTATTGATGAGAAAACAGGATGTGAGGACGGCGTCACTCCAAAAATGCTTTGGGACATTCATATTAAGCATCAAAGACCGAGCAGTTTCAAGGAGATGTCGATTTTTTCTTCAACTACACTGTTCTGTTGTGGGGTGTAGGCACAAGAAGTTTGATGAATTATCCCGTGGTGCTCTAAGTATTGCTGAAATGGTATTGAGGTGTAATCTTTGGCATTATCGGAGCGAAGAATTTTAATATGAACACCAAATTGGGTACATATTTCAGCATAAAATTTTTGAAAAATAGAGAACAATTCACTGCGATCTTTTATACGATAAATCCATGTCATCCTTGAAAAGTCATCAACAAAAATTACAAAATACTTATAGCCATTGTATGACATCACTTTGATCGGATCCCAGACATCAGAATGAACTAAAGAAAAGGACTCAAGACACGACTATCAGCTCTTGGACTAAAAGAGACTCTATGATGTTTCCCAAGCTGACATGACTCACAATCCAAAGATGAAAGATGACTCAAGGAAGGAACCAGCAACTTCAGAGCCTTGAGAGAGGGATGACCAAGTCTGCAGTGCCATTGAAGAGGAGTAAGAGACAACTGGAAAGCTATTGGAGGGCCACCACTATCAAGGTAATACAATCCACCTGCCTCATTCCCTCCACCCCTCTTCATCCCCGTCTTGTGATCCTGAAACACACAAGAAGAGGGATAAAAGGTTATGGAACAATTAAGTGACTTGGTTTATCTACTAACAGACATAAGATTAAAGGGGAACTTGGGAACATATAAAACAGATGATAAAGACAAGGAAGAGAGATCAACATCACCAACACCACAGATGGGAGATGTATGACCATTAGCAAGAGTAACTGTTTGAGGTGTGGAGGACTGAGAAATAGAAGAAAATACATTAGGAGTCCCAGACATATGGTCCGAGTCTCCGGAGTCAATGATCCAGTGTGAAGGCTTGGAAGCCAAGCAAGCCATACCTGAATGGGCAAGGGTAGCTGTGTTCTGCTGAGAAAATGTCTGAAGGAACTGCTCATATACCGCACGGGGTACACTCACCATCTCCTTCCCAGAAACACCAGTAGATATGGAGGGGATCGGGTCAATTTGCTGACTTTCAGTAGCTGTACCACTACCCCTAGTCACAGCATGGTTAGCCCAAGTGTTGGGTGGACCATGTAAATCATAGAAGAAATTAATCATGTGCCCCTCTAATCCACAGTATGTACACTTCCTAGGGGCATTACTTCTTCCTTTACCACGACCTCCCCTGAGTCCCGACCTCCACTCTGGCCACCAGCATGGTTAAACATGGGACCACCACGGTTACCTGGAAGTCCACGACCACCACCACCACCACCTCTATTTCCACGGCCTCCCCCTCTAGTCACCACAAAACCAGATCTGTCTAAGAGAGAAGAATGCTCTGTAAACTCAATAGATGTCCTGAGACGAGCAAAAACTTCTTCAAGTGAGGGAAGAGCAGACCCCCCAGTATTTGTGCTCAGACAGGCTCATATTCAGCCTTCAAACCCACCAGAAACCTTGTCACATCAAGTTGCTCACGCTGTTGTTGCTGAATCTGAACATTCTGTGTCAAAGGATGATACACATTGAGCTCATTTCGGATATTCCTCAGACTTGCATAGTATTCCCCCAAGCTTTGACTGCCTTGCTTCAAATTAAAGTACTCTTGGTACAACTAATACACCCTAGTTGTATTGTCTTGCTCGGAATACAGTTTCTTAGCATGATCCCAGATTTCTTTAGATGTATCTAGGAACATAAAGTTCACACTAATTGTTGGTTCCATGCTATTCCACAGCCATGTCATTATTTGTGCATCTTCCTGTTCCCAGTCACTAAACCCTAGAGAATCAGAGGAGGGTTTCTCCTTTCTCAGATGTTTTACTTTTTTCTTGGCTTTTAAAAACACCTCCACAGATTTTGCCCACGGCACATAATTCTCACCATTCAACTTAATAGATGTCATTTGAACATTTAGGTAATCTGGAGAAATCATAACGCCTGTTTTATTGTCATTCCCATCTCCAATCGATGCCATCTTAACTAATTCTCCTTACCTCACAAGGAAATCACTGTTATATGTAGAGTATTCACCTTCAAATATTCAGCGCAACCTCACGCACCTCCACAAAACTTATCTCACTTTCAGCACCACCAACTTCTTCAAATACACATTACACATCAAATACAGAAGCTGAAATCACTCAGTCATTAAATCAAACACCTGTACTGCACACTGCAAAACCATTAACACACCAAATACAAGGGCTGAAATCACTCAGCCATTAAACCAAACACTTACACTGCACTCTGCAGAACGAACTTGTACTCAGCTGAACACTGTTCACCCGAACTTGCTCTCTTCGTACCATTGAATAGAGAGCTTCCTACCAATCACCACAAACAGCCACTGCACCACAAACCGGAGGCATGAAGGCCTCCTACAGAGAAAAACAACCACTCCTTTTCAGCCTTTCCCTTTGTTGGTTCAATTGGTTTAGTGTTTATGTTAGTCTTATTTATGTTTTAAGTTCTTGAGCTTATTATGGGCCTTAGTTATTGAGCCTAAACTTGTTTTATCCTTTTTATGTCTAGGTGTCCCATCACTAATTAGGGGTATTCTAGTCCTTTCTTATAACATTACATTGTGAATACTTATATAAGATTCTAGGGCCGGCTGAAGTGACTAAGCCGCCATTCTCAGATCTCCTTTTTTCTTCTTCTTCTTCTTCTTCAGCTGCTGTTCTCCATCAAACATGGTATCAGAGCATTAATCGGTCTGACTGGTTACAGCCGCCTCTTGTCTCCACTTCTCTATTCCTTTTTTTCTCTCTCCTATCTCGGTCACTGTGAAGAAACCCTAGGGTTGACCATAGAAAACAGCAAGGTCTGTATCTAGGGTTTCTCTTGGTTGTAGGGCCCAAGGGAAGTTTGTTCCAGAAGCTGATGCCCTACTAGAAATCCTGCAGCAAGTAGTAGCCATTCGGCTGCTAAGAGAGATCTGTGTGGAACAGATCTAGGTGGAAGGACTGAGATAGACAGTCCTAGTACAGATCGTAAGGGTGGTCACAGTCTAGGTTCGACCACCAGAGGTGCCAAAGAGGTATTGCCCTTGGCTACAGATACGACAACAGATGTCAAAGCCCAGCCCAGAAGTGTTCAGTACAGTACAGGGGTGGATTGTTCTTGGTTTCAGAACTGTTACAGAGATGCTTCAGACCTGTTACGGGGGGGGGAAGGTTCTCAGACTTGTAACAGCTCCGGTAAGTCTGAAATCGTGTTCTTTGTACTGAGATTTCAATTGTGATCACTGTAAGAGGAAGGAGATGTCTTCAATATCAGGAGAAGTGTCTTCTAAGGATAATAGAACTGGTGGGAGGTCTTCTAATCTGGAAAACCCAAATCTGCACAACTTGCAGATCACCAGTGTATTGTTGGACGAATATAACTTCAGAAAAAGGTCTGTTTCAGCCATGCTCTTCATTACTTCCCGGGAACTTACGGGTTATTTAGATGGACAGAAGCAGGAACCTAAAGAGGGTAGTGTGGAGTACGCAATATGGCACAAGGAAAATGCTACTGTTATGTCCTGGCTGCTTGCTTCAATGACTCCAAGAGTGGCCAGGACTGTTCAACACTTTCCCACTACTGCTAAGATTTGGGAGAAAGTGTCTAAAACTTATGGACAGAGAAAGAACAATGCAAGAATCTATAGGCCAAACCAAGACATTGCTGCATTGAGACAAGGAGATATGACAGTTGCAACTTATTTTGCAACCCTAGAAGGACTATGGGAAGAACTTGATCATCATCTTATTCTTGGTTGGGATAATATAAGAGATAAGGAGAGGCATGATAAACAAATTGAAGAAGGTAGAGCCTTTAAGTTCTTAGCTGGCTTAGACCCAATGTATGAGAGCATAAGGTCTCAAATTTTGGGAAGGGATGAAATGCCAGATTTACACCATGTCTACTATCTAGTAAGGAATGAAGAGGTTAGGAGGAAAGAGATGCAAGTTGACACTCAAATACAGCCTGTTGAACATTCAGCCTTGATTTCTTCAAACCAAAAAGGGAGCAAGCATTCGGACAAGAGGCATCTTAACTACACTCATTGTGGAGGTGAAAGGCATGTAAAAGAGACTTGTTGGGTTCTTTATCCTCATCTGAAACCAGCTGCATTAAGGAAAGACAAGAAGCCTCAGAGGAATCAAACAACAAGTGGAAACTTTGTTACTAGTCACAGTGGTGAGAGCCCGAAGAACACATCTACAGTTACACTTCCTCCCCTGGGACAGACTGCTAATTCCCACACATCTGGGTCCTTGGATTTCACTGCTGGTGATGTAGAGGTCCTTAGCCGGGCCTTAACCCGTCTAAGGACTAATTCCCTTGCTTCCACCTCTCTTGCCAAATCAGGTATTGTCTCTGCTTGTAGTGCAACTAGTTCTATAGAGTCTACTTCTTGGATTATTGATTCCGGTGCAACTGACCACATGACACACATGTCCTCTTTATTTTCTTCTTATCATTTGATGTCTGGCCAAGATAAGATGAGAGTTGCTAATGGTTCTCTCTCCACCATCTCTGGGAAAGGGGTGGTTGACCTAAGCAAGGACCTCTCTCTTAAATTTGTTCTACATGTTACCAATCTTACTTCCAACCTCTTATCAGTTTCGAAACTTACCAAGAATTTAAACTGTAGCATAACTTTCTTTCCTACTCATTGTGTCTTTCAAGACAGACTGACGAAGAGAACGATTGAGAGCGGTCATGAGTGTGGAAGTCTCTACTATTTTGATGCAGACATCAATTCAGCCTTACAATCATTTGCTACCAGTAGTCAAAATAATGAGGAGTCAATAGCTAGGTTACACTTGTGGCATGCTAGGCTAGGTCATTTACCTTTTTCGTCATTGCAAGGGTTGTTTCCTGAATTATTCAAGTGTGTTTCGAGTCAAAGTTTAGTTTGTGAAGTGTGTCAATTGTCAAAACAATGTAGAACTCTTTATCCAATTTCTACTAATGGAATTCAAGCTCCTTTTGATTTGGTCCATTCTGATGTTTGGGGCCCTTCACCTCTTGTTTCTGTAGATGGCTTTCGTTACTTTATCAGCTTTGTTGATCACTATTCACGATGCACATGGATCTACTTGTTAAAAGGACGTGATGAAGTGCCATGGATAACCATGGCATTTTGTAAAATGATTGAAACTCAATTCGACAAGAAGATTAAGTAATTCCGTTCAGACAATGCTGCTGAATATTTTGAATGTTCCTTGAACCTATTCATGGAGGATGCAGGAATGCTACACCAGTCATCTTGTGCTAGTACCCCTCAACAGAATGGGGTTGTTGAGCGCAAAAATAGACACTTATTGGAGACAGCTCGAGTTTTACTATTTCAGCACAAGGTTCCCAAGCACTATTGGTCTCAAGCAGTCCTTACCGCATCATATCTAATAAATCAGATGCCATCTAAGGTGTTGGGAATGAAAACTCCTTTCTCTGTCCTTTGCCTTAATCTTCCAAACTTTCCTCTTCCACCTAGAGTCTTTGGCTGTGTATGTTTTATTCATGTAAAGGATCCAAAGAAGACAAAGTTGGATCCTAGGGCTACGAAAGGAATCTTTCTAGGGTACTCTCCTACACAAAAGGGTTACAAGTGTTATGATCCAGTTACCAAGAAGAAATACATCACAAAGGATGTGGTATTTTTTGAGTCTCAATCCTATTTTCATTCTTCCCAAAATCCACTTCAGGGGGAGACTAGTGGGATGGAAGAGGATTCTTCTTCTCCCTCTTTTTTTGTGCCTCTTTCAGCTTCGGGCCTTCCATCTTCTCCTCCTGATCCTCCTAGTTGTAGCACCCCAAGTGAATCTAGTGAGGCTCCCATTGAACCTGTTACCACTCTTGATGTTGCGGATGTAACTGAGGACACTAATAGGCAACAAAAAGATATGAGAATCACCTACAACAGAAGAAAAAAAGACCCTCCAACTCATGGCAGCAACCAATCGGACTCGGATCAATTTGTCTCAACAACTCTAGGTAATCTTATCACTCATGCTTCTGATTTGGATCTCCCTATTGCTCTTCGTAAGCCTACCCATTCTTGTACTATCCGACACCCCATTGCTGAATATGTTTCTTATTCACATTTATCTCCTCGTTATTATTCCTTTGTGTCTGCTCTCTCTTCTGTGCATGTCCCTACTAGGTACTTAGAGGCAGTATCTGACCCAAGATGGAGAGAGGCTATGAATGAAGAAATGAAAGCCAGGACTTGGGAATTAGTGGATCTACTAGAAGGGAAGAGCACTGTGGGATGCAAGTTGGTGTTCACTGTGAAGCATAGGGAGGATGGGTCCATTGAAAGATACAAGGCCAGACTAGTGGCGAAGGGGTTTACTCAAAGGGAAGGGATTGACTACAAAGAGACTTTTGCTCCAGTTGCTCAACGCAATCCGGGTTCTATTGTCATTAGCTGCAAACTTCTCAAGGGAGCTATATCAGTTGGACGTGAAGAATGCTTTCCTAAATGGTGATCTACATGAAGAGGTATTCATGAATCCTCCACCCGGTTATGGTTTTGATGGGAAAGTGTGTAGACTGAGGAAAGCATTATATGGTCTTAAGCAGCCCCCTCGATCTTGGTTTGAGAAGCTCTGTGGGGCCATGAAGAAAGTGGGATATACTCAAAGTGGCGCAGATCATACTTTGTTCATAAGGAAACAGGATAACAGACTTACGACACTCATCGTCTATGTGGATGATATGGTGATTACAAGGAATGATCTAGAAGAGATAAAACGATTGAAGGAGTTCTTGGCATCTGAGTTTGAGATCAAAGACTTGGGCCATCTGAGATACTTCCTTGGAATTAAAGTTGCTAGGTCACAAGAGGGCATTTATATATGTCAACGGAAGTACATCCTTGATCTTCTAGAGGAGACAGGTATGATGGGGAGTAGACCAGCGGATACTCCAATAGAACAAAATCATTGTCTATAGGAATCAGTTGGAGAGGACTACCTTGATAAAGATAGATACCGAAAACTGGTAGGGAAATTGATATATTTGTCTCTCACTCGACCAGATATTGCTTATGCCATACATGTTGTCAGCCAGTTCATGCACTCTCCAAAGATTCCTCATATGAGAGCAGCGGAAAGGATTCTTGGGTATTTGAAGACTTGCCTAGGAAAAGGAATTTTGTTCAAAAAACACAATAAAATCATTGTCTATAGGAATCAGTTGGAGAGGACTACCTTGATAAAGATAGATACCGAAAACTGGTAGGGAAATTGATATATTTGTCTCTCACTCGACCAGATATTGCTTATGCCATACATGTTGTCAGCCAGTTCATGCACTCTCCAAAGATTCTTCATATGAGAGCAGCGGAAAGGATTCTTAGGTATTTGAAGACTTGCCTAGGAAAAGGAATTTTGTTCAAAAAACACAATAAAATTGAAATTGAAGCGTATACTGATGCAAATTGGGCTGGTTCTGTTGGAGACAGGAAGTCTACTTCTGGGTATTGCACGTTCGTTGGAGGGAATTTAGTTACATGGCGAAGTAAAAAGCAGAATGTGGTTGCTAGATCAAGTGCAGAGGCTGAATATCGAGCTATGGCTCATGGTGTTGCTGAACTGTTGTGGCTTAGGACTCTTCTTGGTGAGCTCGGGATAAGGGTCGAGTGTCCTCTCAGGCTGTATTGTAACAACAAGGCTGCCATCAACATTGCAAATAACCCAGTGCAACATGATATGACGAAGCATATTGAGATTGACCGACACTTTGTTAGAGAAAGGATAGTCTCAAGGGAACTCTGCGTTCCTTATACTCCTTCTGAGATGCAGATTGAAAATGTGCTAACAAAAGGACTAGCTTCAATGAAATTCTTAGACTTACTTGGCAAGCTAAACATGACTGACATCCATGCTTAGCTTGAGGGGGAGTGTTGGTTCAATTGGTTTAGTGTTTATGTTAGTCTTATTTATGTTTTAAGTTCTTGAGCTTATTATGGGCCTTAGTTATTGGGCCTAAACTTGTGTTATTCTTTTTATGTCTAGGTGTCCCATCACTAATCAGGGGCATTCTAGTCCTTTCTTGTAACATTACATTGTGAATACTTATATAAGATTCTAGGGCCAGCTGAAGTGACTAAGCCGCCATTCTCAGATCTCCTTTCTTCTTCTTCTTCTTCTTCTTCTTCTTCTTCTTCTTCTTCTTCTTCTTCTTCGGCTGCTGTTCTCCAGCAAACACCCTTAATCTCCCAGTGGTTCTTGAGAAATCTGCAAAACCCTAGAGAGGAGGGCAAAAAAAAAAAAACTGGGTGAACCAGAATAAAAGAGCAAGACGAGCAGATCTGAACTTATTACATGCGCTCTTATACCATGTGAAAACCTTATTTAGTTCTAGGTTTGTTGAAGTTTGACCTGCCATAGAATTCTGTCTTGTTCGTTGACTGTAGAGTAAAGTAGACAGCAAGAAGTAGGAGAGGAAAGAAGAAAAGAGAGAAGAGAGAAAAGAGAGAAAGGCTGGTTCGAATTAGGGAAAAAAGTTAATCCCTTGATTCGGCCAGACCTATTATTATATTATTGACTTATTGGAAAAGACTTGAGTGCCCTTCTTTAAGTAAGAGGCACTCGAACTAACATAACAGTACACATCAGCATTCTCAACAAGTACAAAGACTGAAATACCCCTTCACTAACACCACTAACACTCCCCCTCAAGCTGGTGAGAATATATCATATAATCCCAGCTTGTTACATATGTAGTCCACTCTCCCCCGACTCAAGCCTTTTGTAAACAAGTCTGCCCACTGGTTTCCCGTACTAACATATGCAGTTTCTATCACCCCATTCAGCACCTTCTCTCTCACAAAATGACAGTCAACTTCGATGTGCTTGGTTCTTTCATGAAACACTGGATTGGAAGAGATATGAACCGCTGCCTGATTGTCACAGTAGAGCTTCATTGGAGTACTGATGTCATATCCTATCTCCTGTAGAAGGTTCCTCAGCCACACTAGTTCACAAGCAGTATGTGCCATGGCCCTATATTCCGCTTCTGCACTGCTTCTTGCCACAACTGTTTGCTTCTTACTTTTCCATGTTACCAGGTTACCCCCCAGAAAGGTGCAATAGCCTATGGTAGATCGTCTATCAGACATAGAACCTGCCCAATCAGCATCGGTGTATCCTTCTACTACCAGTTTTCCACCACTTCTGTACAGCAAACCACGACCAGGAGCTCCTTTCAGATACCTCACAATCCTTAGCACTGCATTCCAATGTGGGACCAAAGGTTTCTGCATGAACTGACTCACCACACTAACCGCAAATGAAATATCTAGCCGAGTAATGGTTAGATAGTTTAGTTTGCCTACAAGTCGTCGGTATCTGCCAGGCTCTTCAAACACTTCACCTATATCACTGCTCAGCCTCGTATTTGTTTCCATAGGTGTCTCATCCGGTTTGGTACCCAACAATCCTGTTTCTTCCAGTAAATCAAGCACATATTTCCTCTGGCACAAATTAATGCCATGCTTAGATCTTGCTACCTCTATGCCCAAAAAGTATTTCAACTTGCCAAGGTCCTTTGTCTGAAAGTGTTCCTGTAGGAATGCCTTCAATCTGTCAATGCCCTTTTTATCATTCCCAGTCACAACGATATCATCCACATACACCACCAATATTATTTTACCTGCCAAAGAGTCAAGACTGAAGACAGAGTGATCAACTTGGCACTGTTTCATACCAAACTTCTTGACCACCTCACTGAACCTACCAAACCATGCTCGAGGGGACTGTTTAAGTCCATAAATAGCCTTCTTAAGTCTGCATACCTTACCATCCTCCCCCTGAGCAACAAACCCGGGTGGTTGCTCCATGTAGACCTCCTCGAGCAAATCACCATGCAAAAAGGCATTTTTGATATCGAGCTGATGGAGAGGCCAATCAGACATAGCTGCAAGAGAGATGACGACACGAACTGACCCTATCTTAGCAACCGGGGAGAACGTCTCCGTGTAGTCAATGCCATAGGTTTGGGAGTACCCTTTGGCAACCAGCCGCGCCTTCAGGCGCTCAACACGACCATCTGGCAAGTACTTAACACTATACACCCACTTACAACCGACAGCCTGCTTCCCAGGAGGAAGAGCGGTGAGATCCCAAGTGTGATTATGATGCAAAGCAGAGAGCTCTTCTTCCATAGCACGGCACCACGCTGGAGAGGTAAGGGCTTCCTGGACATCCTTAGGAACAACCACGGAGGATAACAAAGATATGAACTGGCGATGGGAAGCGGAGAGGTGGGTAAGTGAAACAAAATTGGAAATAGGGTGAAGGGTGCAAGTACGCTTACCTTTCCGTAAGGCAATAGGAAGATCTAGGTCGGAGGCTGGTGTCGAAGCTGGAGCTGGATCTGTCGACGGTGATGAAGCTGGAGGAGCTGCAGCCGGTACACGTGGGCGATGTGTATACACGTGACGGATGGGTGGACGGTCAACCAATGGTGGCACCGGAGGCAAGGACGTAGGCATGACTGGAACCAGAGGAGGTGGATCAGCCACAGGAAGAGGAAGAGGAGGTGGTGATGTGGGGGAAGCAGCAGCACCGGACCCCACGAAGAACGGAGTAGACTCAAAGAATGTAACATCAGCACATACCAAGGAACGACGAGAACTAGGATGATAACACTTGTACCCTTTCTGAGTTCGGGAATAACGAAGGAAGATACACTTCATGGAACGTGCATCTAACTTGTCAGTCCCGGGACTCAGATTATGAACGAAGCAGACACACCCAAATACCCGAGGAGAAAGCGGAAACGGAGACATGTTGGGGAATAAGACACTAAAAGGAGAACGACCATCAATGATAGACGTGGGCATCCGATTAATTAAGAAACAAGAGGTGAGCATTGCATCGCTCCAAAAAGTTTTGGGAACATTCATGTGGTGCATGAGGGAGCGTGCCGTTTCTACAAGATGGCGGTTCTTTCTCTCAGCAACCCCATTTTGTTGCGGAGTATAGGTACATGAAGTTTGGTGTATAATGCCATGTTGGTCCAAGTATTCTCGAAAAGATGAAGACAAGTATTCACGACCATTATCAGAACGGAAAATTTTGATGTGAACACCAAATTGATTGCGGATCTCAGCATAAAATTTCTGGAAGATGGAAAATAATTCACTTCTTTCTTTCATTAAATAGAGCCACGTCATTCTTGAACAGTCATCAACAAAAATAACAAAATATCGGTATCCATTATATGACATCACTTTATAAGGACCCCAAACATCTGAATGAATTAAAGAAAAAGGACTCGACACACGGTTATCGACCCTAGAACGAAAGGGAACACGATGGTGTTTCCCAAATTGACAAGACTCACAATCTAAAACAGAAAGTTGACTCAATGAAGGGACTAAGGACTGCAACACTTTCAGCGAAGGATGACCAAATCTACAGTGCCACTGGAGAGGAGAAATGGATGACTGAAGAGCCGTTGACGTTCGTCCACCACCATCAAGATAATACAGTCCACCGGCTTCATGCCCTCCACCAATCTTCATCCCCGTCTTGAGATCCTGAAAAACACACATAGAAGGGGAAAAAGTGATGGAGCACTTAAGTGACTTGGTCAGCTTACTAACAGACATAAGATTAAATGGAAGCTTAGGTACATATAAAACAGAGGATAGGGATACAGGGTCTAGGTCAACATTACCAACACCACAGATAGATGACGTGGAGCCATTAGCAAGGGTAACAGATTGTGATGTTGAGCAATGAGTGAGAGATGAAAACACACCTGGAGTTCCCGTCATGTGATCGGAGGCTCCAGAGTCAATAATCCAGGGGTTGGGTGTGGATGCCAAACAAGCCATACCTGAGTGTGCAAAGGAAGCTGTGTTCTGCTGCGACTTGGATTGAACAAACCTCTCATACTCATCACAAGGAACACTCACCATCTCCTTGCCTGGACCATCTGAGGGAGTAGAAGGCATCGGGTCAGCTGACCGTTTCTCCTGTGTAGGGCTGAAACTGGTGTCACTAGTCATGGCATGGTTGGCCCACGTCGAGGGAGGATCATGTAAGTCATAGCAGTAGTTAATGGTATATCCATCCAAACCACAGTGAGTACACTTCCGTGGACCCGAGCCACGTCCTCTACCACGAGCTCCCCCTAAATCTCTGCCTCCAGTACGACCACCACCACGGATATGTGTAGATCCACCACTACCACTCCTGCCAGGCTGGGTTCCTCGAGTTCCACTTCTGCCACCTCGGCCTCTTGACACTGCAAATGCTGATTTATCGGAGACATTAGAGTCCATAGATCCAATGGAAGCCCTCCGAAGACGAGCAAACACCTCCTCTAAAGATGGAAGAGCAGATCCCCCTAGTATCTGGACTCGTACTGGTTCATACTCAGACTTCAGCCCCACCAGAAACCGTGTTACATCAAGCTGCTCTCGCTGTTGCTGTTGAACTTTGACGTCTGAAGTGAGAGGATGATAGACATTTAACTCATTACGGATATTCCTCACATTGGCATAGTACTCCTCAAGGCTCTGATTTCCCTGTTGCAGATTAAAGTATTCCTGATACAGTTGATATACCCTAGTGGTATTATCCTGACCTGAATACAGTTTCTTGGCATGATCCCACACCTCTTTGGCTGTGTCAAGAAACATGAAGTTCACACTGATTTTGGGTTCCATACTGTTCCACAACCATGTAATGATCTGTGCATCTTCCTGTTCCCAGTCTTCATACTCCTGAGAATTAGCGGGGGGTTTCTCCTCTCTTATATGCTTCACTTTCTTCTTCGCCTTCAGAGAAACCTCTACAGACTTGGCCCAAGGGACATAATTCTCTCCATTCAGTTTAATGGAGGTCATTTGGACATTCAGGTAGTCAGTAGATATCATGACACTAGGTTTACTATCACTGTTATCTGCCATTGCCGAACTCCCTTAATTCTGAGCACTGAATTAGGAGCACTACACACTGCACACTACACACAGACACTTCACCGAAATCTGCACACTGATTTCAACAGCTGAGAACTGCAACACCACAAACCCTACTCACCGAAATCTGTACACTGATTTCAGCAGTATTAAATGTTGAAAACTACAACACCACAACCCCTACTCACCGAGGTCTACACACTGATTTCAGCGATATCAAAAGCTGAAAACCACACTTGTAACACCACCAACATTAATCCACAACTATAGGAAGCTTCACCATTAAGTAGACACTATTGCCATTCGAATCACACACAAACCAGAATAAACCCTAGCATAAACCCTAGCATACTGCAATCTGAAAACCCATCATGCGAACTGTACTACACCTCTCATGTATTCCATAACAAAAAAAAATATATAAAAAAAACTTTACCTCATCGCCTGAAGTCCAACCATACGAAGGGCTGAGACACCACTGCACCACACGTACCAGCCCTAACTAGGGCTTAGAAACCACAGCAACCAATCACCAACGACACAATCGGAGGCATAGAGACCTCCTAGGGAAGAGGGCGATCACTCCTTTTCAGCCCTTTTCCCAGTCTCCAACTCACAACTGAGAACCCCAAGTGAAACCCTAATTCGAATGCGCAGAAGGCAGAATTCTAGCAAGTCTGATTTGGTGAACCTAGCTCTGATACCATGTTGAAGTTTGACCTGCCATAGAATTCTGTCTTGTTCGTTGACTGTAGAGTAAAGTAGACAGCAAGAAGTAGGAGAGGAAAGAAGAAAAGAGAGAAGAGAGAAAAGAGAGAAAGGCTGGTTCGAATTAGGGAAAAAAGTTAATCCCTTGATTCGGCCAGACCTATTATTATATTATTGACTTATTGGAAAAGACTTGAGTGCCCTTCTTTAAGTAAGAGGCACTCGAACTAACATAACAGTACACATCAGCATTCTCAACAAGTACAAAGACTGAAATACCCCTTCACTAACACCACTAACAAGGTTATAGTAGAGAAAAAGGAGAAGAAGAAGAAGAAGAGGAGAAGAAGAAGAAGAAGAAGAAGAAGAAGAAGGGTTCGGCCAGTAGAGGAAAATCCATCCTCTCTCTAGTCGACCCACTTGTATTTATCTCCAATAACATAGTTACAAGAAAGACCATATTGTCCCTCATAAGTGATGGGACACATAACTTAAACTTGAATAAAACAGACCTTTCACTCTCAAATAAATAAACCCAAATGACCAAAATACCCCTGTTTTGTGTACTCTAACATCAGTTATAGATTGATTGAGAAAATAACTAGAAGAGAAAAGAAGAGAACAGTATGGGAAAAATGAGAAAAAAATCTATTGTTTTTGTGGTGGCACCCCACACTAGTCTTTTATTGAGAGTGCTTCTTAAAGAGTGTATAATGACTATAATTCCCCACATTCATTTATGATGATTTACTCCCTCTGAAGTGAGGCATATATGTCACACATACTAACTTTTCTCAAAGTTTAATAAGACATAGGCTAGTCCAATCCCCCATCCTCTTTTCTTTTCGTCTCCACATCCCACATAACCTAATGATACTTCTTCCCCTCCCCAGGTTCCCAAAGGAAGTCTCTCATCAATTTCTATATTCATTTAATAATCACTTGAGGCATCTTAATCACAAAGAGGTAATACACTAGAAGATTGGCCTAGGTGGGCTTAATCAATGTTAACCTACCCCCAAGAGAGATATAATTCCTTTTCCAAACCGCCAATCTCTTCTCCACTTTCTCCACTACTAGGTTCTAGAAGATAATAGATCTAGGGTTTGTTCCTAAGAGGAGCCCTATATAATTCATCGACCACTCACCACAAGCACACCCCAAGGCTGCTGCCCAACACCATAGTTCATCTTCCCCTATATTTAATCCCACTATCATGTTTTAGCCCAATTCCCTCAAACAATTTCACCACTAGTTTTAATTTCTCATATCAAGTTTTATTCCCCCCATAACAAAAGATAATGATTTCATCTGCAAATTTCAAGTTGTGACTACAATTCTATCCAGTTCAACACTCTACTCTCTGAACGACTACACTCTTTCTGCCCTTGAGATAAGTCTACTTAATACATTTCCCACAAGCATGAAAAGAAAGGGGGAAGTAGATCACCTTGCCTCAAGCTCCTAGCCACCCCAAAAAAAAGTCCTTTACAACTCCATTAACAATCACTTAGTAGTGATAGGTTTGTAAACTTCAGCTAATTCATTTGCACCATTTCTTCCCAATCCCACAATACCTCAAAATTTCAATTAAAAAGTCTCAATCCACAAGGTGATAATCTTTCTCAAATCCAGATTGAAGATGATACTTTTTCTCCTAACCTCTTTTACTCCCTCACACATTCATTTTCTATAAGAATTTGATCTATTATTTGTCTCCCTTTAACAAATTCCCCTTGAAATTGTGTTATTATGGTGGGAAGTACTTCCTTAATATTTGAAGTGAGGACCTTTGCTATAATTTTGTAGAGGCTAATCACCAAATTAATTGACCTAAACTCTCTAGTGTAATGGTTTCACTAAATTGATTTTATCAATCTCTTATCTAGAAAGGGGTAAACCAAAAGCCTATATATAATGTGACGTCCAATGCCAAATCCGGTAGAGATTAAATGGGATTGTGACTTCTCCCAAAGCTCAGCTCAATCCAAAATAGGTAACAAATCCAAACTAGCTTGGATATAATCCAAGCTAAAGTGGGCATAGGATAGACGAATCTTGATCTGTGTGGGGCCCATAGGGTTCCCATGTTGAACCAACAATTACTTGATTTGCAATCAAGTCAAAGTAGAATCCTATTTGCAATAGTAGACTATATGATGCCACATGGTATCAAGGACATGTTTCATGGAGTAGAAAAGTTTGGACAACCTATTTTGATATAAAAGTTGTAAAAGAAAGAAGAAAAGACAGAGAAGAAAAGGTTTTAGCTAAGAAAGAGATAGAAGAGAATGGGAGAAGCTTAGAAAATTAGGTATGGTCGCCCTTTTCATTAGATTATATACTCATAAATAAAAGAGAGTACAAAGACAAGTATGCCCTTAGTAAGTCAGCTACTTGTGAGAACTTAAAAAGAACTCTTAACCTAAAACATAAACTAATGGGCCTTAGGCCCAATAACTCCCTAACTATGCTATGTAAATAAAAAACATGTTATATCAGCCCAAAACTCAACACTCCTCCTCAAGTTGGGAATAAATGTCACACATTCCCAACTTGTGTAGATCATGCTCCAACTTGTTTCTTGCAACTCCTTTTGTAAGAACATCAGCAAGCTTCAAGTAAGATGCAACATATGGCAAGCAAACTTCTCCGGATGCCATCCTTTCCCTTATAAAGTGTTTATCCACTTCTATATGCTTCATCCTATCATGCTGAACTGGGTTGTGGGAAAAATGTTAGTTGCTGCCTGATTGTCACAATATAGCACCATAGGTTCTTCAGCCTCAACTCTAATCTCCCCTAACAAGGAATGGATCCAGAGGTGCTCTGAAACACCATGTACCATGGCTCTGTATTCAGCTTTTGCACTTGACCTTGCCACAACTGTTTGTTTCTTACTCTTCCATGAAACTAAATTACCTCCAACAAGAGTACAAACTACTGACGTCGATCTCTTGTCATCTAGGTAGTAGGCACCTTGCCCAATCAGCATTTGTGTAAGCCTCTAACTTCAGTTGTCCATGGTCAGCAAACAATATGTCTATATCTGGGTGTCCCTTCAAATAGGAAAGTTTCTTGTCAATAGCCTCCCAATGCTGAACTTGTGGGGCATGCATGTATTGGCTCACCATACTCACTGCATAAGAGATGTATGGTCATGTCACACATAAGCATAAGTAATAGCACCTGCCCCACTAACCTCCGATATCTTCCAACATCCTTCACTAGTTCACCCTCTGAAGCATTTATCATGTGGTTCTGATCAATATGTGTATTAGTTTCCTTTGCCCCAACCTTTCCTGTCTCCTATAGTAGATCTAGAACACACTTCCTTTGTAAGATGAAGATCTCATGCTTGGACCTTGCCACTTCAATGCCCAAAAAGTAATTCAGCTCCCTGAGATCCTTAATCTCAAACTCTTAGTGCAAATTCTTCTTCAGGGTATCAATCTCACTCAAATCATTTCCTGTAACTACAATGTCATTCACATACACTATCAAAACTGACACCAATGACCCCCCTCCTCTTCACAAAAAGAGTATGATCAGGTTGAGTTTGAGTATAGCCAAATACAACCAATGTACTTCTAAAGCTATCAAACCAAGCTCTGGGTGATTGTTTTAAACCATATAGGGACTTATTCAACCTGCATACCTTTTCTTTTTCTACATTATTGTAGAAACCAGCTGGAAGGTCCATATACACCTCCTCTTGCAAGTCCCTATTGAGAAAGGCATTCTTCACATCAAGTTGAAAGAGTGGCCAAGAGTATGTAGCTGCTAATGATAGAAGAATCCGAACTGAACTACTCTTTGTCACTAGTGCAAAAGTTTCCAAGTAATCTATGCCATAAATCTGAGTATACCATTTTGCAACCAGCCTCGCCTTGTACCTTTCTATACTCCCATTAGCCTTGTACTTCATTGTATAAACCCATCTACATCCAACAGTCTCCTTGCCATCAGGCAAATCCACAATCTCCCATGTCTGAGTTTTAATCAATGTTTTCATTTCCTCCTGCATAGTTGTCTTTCACTCATGTTTGGAGGGAGCCTCACTAACACTCCTGAGTATAGACACAGAGTTAAGGGAGGAAAGGAAGGCCCGATAGGAAGGGGATAATCCACTGTAGGAAAGATAGTGTGAGATACAATGAGTAGTACACTCCTCTTCCCCTTTCTCAAGGCAATAGGGAGATCAAGGTCATCTACAATGGTGTTAGGAGCAGGGGTAGTAGTATCAATAGGAACTAAACCATCTGGAGCAACAAGAGGCATACTTGGGTTTGTGTCAGTCGAACTTGGAATCTCCAATGAGCCGATAGGGAGTGATGTGGGTTCCTCTACTGTGGAATCAACCTCCCTATGTTGTCATAGGCGTTGTCATGTAAAACATTGAGGCAAGATGTGATGGAGGTAGCAAAGTGGGTGAGATAGGTAGGTCAGACACTAGATTAGACAAAGGAGCTGGAACAGGAAGTAGTATAGATTGTTCACTTCCTTCTTCAAAACACCCCCCTTGAGAAGAATCCCCCAACAAAAAGGTGACATCCATAGTAACATACTGACTCCCAGAAACTAGATCATAACAACAATACCCCTTCTGATTTCCTGCATACCCAAGGAAGACACACCCCTTTGCCTTAAGATCTAGCTTTGAGCAGTGAGATCTAGCTTTGAGCGGTGAGGACCAAGAATATGGGCAAAGCATACACATCCAAACACCCTTAAAGGAATATGGAATGTCTCCCCTTAGGAAAAAGAAGGTTGAAAGGAGTACATGGACAAAGATTTATCTCTTTGCCTAAGGTGATTAGCCTTGGACCTGAGCTGGTATTCCCTAGCAATAGTTAGGGCCTGCCATCCTGGGAATAAATCTAGGACACGCTATTCAAGATTTGTTTATCTGCTCTTATTCCACATCAATTGTAATCTCGGCGTAGTCCATGCTCCACAACAATCAGCAAATAAGCTACTAAGGATATCACATATTAAAAGTGGCTCTTTACTATCCATTGTATAGGGCAGATCCAACTTTTCTTGATTTTTTAATATTTACTCTAAGAATCTTCCTTGGGAAATCAATCTCTAGTCTGTCAAAATTGTTAGAAGTAGTTAATTGGGGTAGTATTGTCATTTTCATGTTATTCTTTCTCTCTAATATCTGTTGTAATTTTCCTAAGGGTATTGTAATCATTTCAGCCTTAGTAGAATGTTAATACAACCTGGGTTGATAGTAAGGAGATGTGAACAGATTTCTCCTTTCTTATTTTCCCTCTTTTCTTCTCCTTTTCTTCTTTTTCCCTTCCCTTTCTCTTCCTATCTTCTTCTCTTTCTTTCCTCTATCCTTTACTTCACTTTTTCTTACCTTATTAAAGTTTGAACATGGTATTAGAGCCTTGAGGTCGACTGTACTGTTCGTGGCACTGTTCACGTCCCAACTTTTTGTGCCCTAGGAATAGAGAATATTCTTTATTCTTTGTTGGAAAGGAAAAGGACTTAAGAGAACTGATCGCCCACTTTGAAAAGAGGCTTTAATGCCTCAAGTTGCAGTTTTGTGTGAGTTGGTGGTGTTTTTCTAAAAGCCCTCTATTTGGCAATTCGAAATGGGAAGATTTGTGATGTTTCGAGGTGTGAGGTAGGTGCTCCTCAATGTGTGGTGATTTTGTAGTGGTTTATGTTGTGGTGACACCTTATGGTAAGTATGCAATCTTTCCCAAGTGTTTCTAAAGTAGAAGGCTGATGTTTCTTGGTGTTTTTCCTAAAGAAAAATGTGTTATAGTAGTTGCATACTAGCTGTTTGATAGTTTGCCTAGGTGACAAATCAGTGATCCCCTCTCACTCATGGATTCATCAAATGGTAGCACTAAACCTACAATAGTTGTGCAATCAGATTTCATGACTTCTCAATTAACTATGGTGAAACTCAGTGGTACTAATTATATCCCATGGGCCAAGCCGGTTGAGGTATCTCTCATTCCAAGAGGCAGGTTGAAGTACATTAAGGAGGATCCATTGAAAAGTGAATCAGAAGATTTGGGACCATGCCAAGCAATTATACTCTGGACAAGACAATGTCACAAGAATTTACCAATTGTACTAAGACTATTTTTCTCTTCAACAAGGGGATAAAAGTGTTGACGAATACTATGCTTCTTGAAAAAGCTTAAGAAATGAGCTCAATGTTTATCAACCCCTATCCACTGATTTGAAGACTCAACAAGAACAACAAGAACATCTAGATGTAGCAAGATTTTTATCTGGGTTGAGGTCTGAATTTGAACTAGTGCGGGCCCAAACAATGTATGTTTTAGATATGTTGGATGGAACTAGGTTGTTAGTATCTAAGCCAGTTGAAATTCCCATGGATCCCAATGTGAAGATGACTAATGGTCAGGGGGAGCCATTAGAAGACCCTACAATGTATTAGAGACTAGTAGGCAAGTTGATCTATCTTACCATCACTAGGCTTGACATTTCCTTTAGTTTTGGAGTCCTCAGTCATTTCATGCAGAATCCAACAACTGCTCATTGGGATGGTGTTATGAGGGTGCTGAAGTATCTAAAGGGTGCTCCTAGTCAAGGGCTTTTGTATAAGAAGGGGGGAGATATGTCTCTGGTAAGGTACTCAGATGCAAATTGGGAAAGGTCTCCGATGGACAAGAAGTCTACTACAGGTTATTGTACTTTCTTGTGCGGAAATCTCATTACTTGGAAAAGCAAGAAGCAGAACGTAGTTGCTAGGAGTAGCATTGAAGCTGAATACAGGGCAATGGCCTATGCTACCTGTGAGCTAGTCTGGTTGAAGCATCTTCTTTGGGAGATGAATATCACAATTTGTCAACCCAATAAATTGTTTTGTGACAACCAAACTGCAACACATATTGCCTCTAATCCAGCGTTTCACGAAAGGACTAAACACATTGAAGTTGATTGCCATTTTGTGAGAGAGAAAGTGACAAGTGGAGAGGTTGTTACACCCTATGTTAAATCTGAAGACCAAGTAGCTAATATTTTTACTAAAAGTGTGGGTCGCTCAAGGATGGACTATATTTATAACAGGCTGGAACTTTATGATATATATTCTCCAGCTTGAGGGGGAGTGTCAAAATTGTTAGAATTAGTTAACAGGGGCAGTATTGTCATTTTCATGTTATTCTCTCTCTTATATCTGCTATAATTTTCCTAAGGGTATTGTAGTCTTTTCAGCCTTAGTAGAATGTTAATACAACCTGGGTCAGCAGTAAGGAGATGTGAACAGATTTCTCCTTTGTAGTCTTCCCTCTTTTCTTCTCCTTTTCTTCTCTTTCTCTTCCCTTTCTCTTCCTATCTTCTTCTCTTTCTTTCTTCTATCATTTCCTTCACTTTTTCTAACTTTATTAAAGTTGGAACATAATCAACATATCTTGAAGAATCATCTAAAGTCAGGCAAAGAAGACTAGATCAATCAGCCTTCAAATTATTCCATGCAGTTTTTGATTCTATAACTATATGGGCTTCACCGAGAACAGAGTTGCTCTAATACCAAATTGTGTTATAAACAAATAAAGGATCCCAAAATAATCTGTACTGAACTGAATCAAGAAAGAACAAGAAGAAACTGAAGAAAAAGAAGAGAGGAAGAAAGATTGAAGAGAAGAGAAAAAATGGAATACAGAGAAAAAAACACAATTGTGGGGTTGTTGTGTAGCCCAACTATTTTACATATTAAATGCAATAAAAAACCTGAAATTTACAAAAGAATATGCCCATAGCTATGAAATAGCAACAATCAATGGCCCTAAAGGCCCAATAAACAGACAATGTCCCAAAAAATAGCAAATGTATACCCCATATCTTAACAGTAAGTATAAAAGTTCTATTGTGTTTCAATTTGTGCATGCTGATGTATGGGGTCCCACTAGGATCACACCCTTCTTTATTTTCTGCAACTTCATTACTTTCCTTGAAAGTACTCCCATTAAAAGCTGAGGAAGTTCCAACCATTGTTAGGAATTTTCATAAAATGTTCAATACTTTGACAAAAACATCAATTGTTGTGACTAATTATCATGGAAACTATTTTTCTTTAAATACATTCATCAAAGACAACTAAATATCATAAAGACTCTTGATTTTTCTTAGTAGTGCTTGATTCTACTGTTCTGAACTTTCAGGTTTCTTCTGCAGTTCCTGAAGGTAAAGGGGTTTCTTCTTCTGCAGCAGTGGAGGTTGCTACCATGTCTGCAATAGCTGCTGCTCATGGTCATTATGTTCATCTACTTCTGTCCACCAAGTCCTTTACTAGTTTTGATTTTCCTTTGATTGCATATCTTATATTTATTATTTGTTCAAGTCACACCCATTTTGGATCCTTATTCCTGCAGTAATTTTTAGAACTTGAAAAGAACACGATGTTATGGTTCATATGGTTCAAGGATCTATCTCCCCCCCCCCCTGGACTCAATGGTATCTTTTCCTCTCTATTAAGGAGCTGTTGGTTTCTTTTGGTTTTCACATCATCCACTGTTATAGAGAAACCAACGCCGTAGCTGATGCTCTGGAAAATTTTGGGTGTGATTCCTCCTAGGATAATCTCTTTGTCACATGGAACAGCTTACCTACTTCAGTCTATAATGTGTTATGGGCCCGAGCGTAGGATCGCGTCACGGGTCGTTCCACGGCAGGAACCCCTGATCTTCCCTTGCCTTTGGCCTTGCGCACAGACCCTATTTTGCCTATCTAGTGGGTGATTTGTCCAAGAGACCACCCGAACTCTCCCTTGGGGTGATTTGTCCAAGAGACCACCCAAACTCTCCTCACTCGTTTCTTGACTGGAAAACTGAATGCTTTATTTCAATTCGTAGCTCCTTAAATAGGAGATTACAAAAGAGAATTCCTTGTTGGATTCGGCTAGGCTAGGGTAATCCAACTCAAACTAAAACTCCTAATTTCCTACTTAAACTAAAACTCATAACTCTTACTTAAGAAGATAAAATAAGATAAGGATAAGATAAGGGATAAGGGATAAGGGATAAGATTAAGCTGGCGGCGAGTTGACGTGTCCAGATAAGGGTGGGCCCACCCCTATGAGATGTCGTGTGGGCCCCGCTCTGCTGCTGCTGCTGCCGGGTGCGTGCGCGCGGCTCATGGTGCCGCTGCCGTGCAGTGCCGACGTGTGCACGGTGCATGCTGCCTGTAATCTGAAGTGCTATACTCGAAGTAGCAAGAAAGAAAAGAGAATGACAGAAAAGAATAGAATGTCGAACTGTACTAGCCAGTCGACCAGTTCTTTATTTATAGATGAATATAGTACAAGGTACAAGAAATTACTGGGATGCCCCTGATTAGTGATGGGACACCCAGATGACTTAAATCATTAAACAGGATTAGGCCCATTAACACAAGCCCAGTTACAAGATAAGTTAAACATAAGAATGGGCTAATAAGAACACTTATCAGCCGAACATAACTCTAACATTCTAACACTCCCCCTCAAGCTAAGCATAGATATCAATCATGTTTAGCTTGCCAAGTATGTCCCTGAACTTCGTTGATGCCAGCCCTTTAGTTAATACATCTCCAATCTGCATCTCTGATGGAGTATAAGGCACACAGAGTTCTTCTGAAATAATTCTCTCTCTGACAAAGTGTCGATCAATTTCAATATGTTTTGTCCTGTCATGCTGCACAGGATTGTTGGCAATGTTGATAGCAGCTTTATTATCACAGTACAGCTTGAGAGGACTATCTGTCTTGATACCAAGCTCATTAAGGAGAGTCCTGAGCCATAAGAGTTCAGCAACCCCGTGTGCCATAGCTCGGTATTCTGCTTCTGCACTTGATCTAGCCACAACATTCTGCTTCTTACTGCGCCATGTGACTAGGTTTCCTCCCAAGAATGTACAGTAACCTGAGGTTGATTTTCTGTCTCCAACAGACCCAGCCCAATCAGCATCAGTGTAGGCTTCAATTTCAAGTCTGCTCTTTTTTCTGAATAAAATTCCTTTCCCTGGGCAAGTCTTCAAATATCTGAGGATTCTTTCCACTGCTCTCATATGAGGGGTCTTTGGTGAGTGCATGAATTGACTGACAACATGTACTGCATAGGCAATGTCTGGCCGAGTAAGGGATAAGTATATCAGTTTTCCTACCAATTTTTGGTACCTTTCCTTATCACAGTATTCCTCACCCATTGATTCTTGTAATCCATGGCTTGGTTCTATTGGAGTGTCTGCTGGCCTGCACCCCATCATGCCTGTTTCCTCTAGGAGGTCTAGCACATACTTTCTTTGACATATGTAGATTCCTTCTCTTGATCTAGCAACTTCAATTCCAAGAAAGTGTAGAGAAGATGGGCCGAATGGCCCATAGACAGTTAGTTCATGTTATGTTATGTTATGTTATGTTTCTCTCTGTTGTGGGCCTTATTCTGGGCCCATACTCTGTATTATTCTGTTTTTTTGTATTTTCCTGCTCTCTCAAGGGCCTCTCTGTAATTTGTCAAAGATTAACTTATTAATAAGATGTTTAGAGTGTTAGAGAGAGGTTATGTTCGAACCTCTTACTCTCTAACACTCATTGCCGCCAGCTCTTTCTTCTCTACTTCTCTTGTTTGTTCTCTTTTCTGGTTTGCATCTAATCTCAAACAGTTCCACACATCAAGTGGGCTGTTTTTCAACTTGGTATCAGAGCGGGCCATTGCTTGGCGTGTCCCTCATGTGGTTCTAGTTCAGCCAACTACATGAGGAGGTTCTAGGGCTGAAGTTTACAGTCATCCGCCTGGTTCTTGGAGGTCATTGGAGGGTGCCCAAGTTTCTATACACTTGGAGAAGGGTTCGGTGACCAGGAGGAATCAGAGAGCAAGTTTTTCAGCCTGATTTGAAATCAGAGAAAAGGGATTCCGAAGCTAGATTTCGAAGCTAGCTCAGAGAAAGTGTTCGGCCTGGTTTGAAGTTCAAACCAGAGATACTGTAAGTTGTTTTCTCAGTTCTTTGCTAAGTTATTTTTGTTATTTGGGAGGACTGTTAAAGCATTCAAAGCACACCTCCATTCGGCCCACTGTTGCTGGACTGATTTCTGGGTTATTCTGGAAGTGTGGTTCGGCTGTTATTGGGCTTCCAAACTGCTAAAAACTGATCTAAATTAAGTGGTACAAGCCTCTACTTTAGTTCAGCTGCTTCTTGGACTTAGACAAAGTGTTCTTGAAGTGATTTCTGCTTGTTAACAGTGAAGTGTTGACTGTTGCATACATAGTGTTTGTAAAAAGTCCTCTTAGGTACTGTGGACTGTTTTTCTTTGTTCTCCTTGGGAAATTATTGTTGGGAACCAAGAATACATATTGCTTGGAGGCCTACTACTTTTTCTTGAAGGCTGAATCAAGGTTTCTCCTCTTTGAAAGTGCTGCCACCGAACTTGGTTCTCACGGCTGTCAGTTCTGAACTGAGTTTTGTGTGTTGTTGTGTTTGCTATTGTTCAACTCAATCTGAGTTCCTTGAAATCAGATCACTTTTAAGGGCCTGCCGAAACCCTAATGAAGTTGTTACATAATGGACTTCTCAGAAATTGAGAACAAGAGCACTGCTGAATATGGACATAATTTGGGAACTACAACTGATTCCTTGTTGGCTGTAACTACAGTTAAACTGGATGGAACCAATTATTTGGCCTGGTCACAATCCGTAAAAATTCATATTTGCAGTAGAGGAAAGTGGGGGTTTATCTCTGGGAGCAAGAAAGCTCCCCCAGAGGAGGATCCCTCTTATGAGAAATGGGTGCAGGAGAATTACACAGTGATTGGGTGGCTTGTGAACTCAATGCAGCCACAGATTAGCCAACATTACCTGTGGATGAACTCGGCTAAAGAAATCTGGGATAGTGTTGCAGAAACTTACTCCCAGAAGTTGAATGTTGCCAGAGCTTACAAACTAAGAAGTGATGTGAAGAATCTAAGACAGGGGGAGAAGTCACTTGCAGCATACTTCTCAGCCCTAAAATCTATATGGCAAGAGATTGATTTGATAGAGGCCGTGACATGGGATACCCTTAAGGATGCTGAAACATATAGGAAATTGGTTGAAAGGAATAGGGTCTTTGAGTTCTTGACAGGACTGAATTCTGAATATGACATTACAAAGAAAAACATCTTGTCCAAGGAAGATGTTTCATTGTCTCAAGCATATGCCTTGGTCAGCAGTGAAGAAAGCAGGAGGCAAGTGCAGGTTCAAGGGGTCAGTATCAATGATCATTTTGCAAATATGGGAATCAAACCCAAAGGGGTTATAGGAGCCCCCAGTGGCACAGGAAAGAAGGAGGTAGTGTGTGAATATTGCAAGAAGCCGAAACACACTAAGGACAAGTGCTGGAAATTGCATCCCAGTCTTGTCCCTATCCGATTCCAGAAGAAGAATGACAGTAGAAAGACAGGAAGTGCACATACAGCCACAAGTACAAATACAGAGTTTGAGTCTGCAAGTGCACAATTGGCAGCCATGAAAGCTGATTATGAGAAGTTTGGAAGGATGATCAGCCAGCTTGAAGGTGTAACTTCATCATCCAACCCTTCTGGAAGTCCAGCCACCACTGCATTTGCTCACTCAGGTATAAGGGCTTCTGCTAACCATGCATCTACCTCAGGTAATCCCAAGACCCCTTGGATCATTGACTCAGGTGCTTCTGATCACATGACCAACCTTTCCACTTTGTTTGTGTCATATGATTTGCTTCCTGGTCGTGACAAAATCACCTTAGCTGATGGTTCTCTTGCCCCCATTTCTGGCAAGGGAACTGTCAAGCCTACAGACTCTTTACTTTTATCTTCCACTCTTCATGTACCAAAGTTAATACCAACTTGTTATCTGTAAGTAGCTTGACCAAGTCATTGAATTGTTGTGTAACCTTTTTCCCTTCTCACTGTGTGTTTCAGGACCTGAAGTCTCGGAAGGTGATTGGGAGTGGCCATGAAGCGAATGGAATATACTTGCTCGACACCCCTGGCCAATGCTTTGATCATCCCAAGAATGCTGCTTTCGGTTCTACTTCTTCAGAGTCTGTCAGTCAAATTATGTTGAGTCATTGTCGGTTGGGTCATTTACCTTTTTCTGCTTTAAGTCATTTGCTTCCTAAACTGTTTAAGGGAGTCAGTGTGTCCAGTCTCAGTTGTGAGTCATGTCAGTTGTCAAAGCATTGTAGAAAAAATTACCCTGTGAGCAATAAAAGATCCTCTTTTCTTTTTCATATTGTACACTCTGATGTGTGGGGGCCTTACCACTTATCCTCTATGGGGGGCTACAAATACTTTATCCTGTTTATTGATGATTTTTCTAGATTCACTTGGATATACTTAATGAAATCCCGAGATGAAGTCCCGAGACTTGTGAGGCAATTTCATGAGCTTATTTTGACTCAATTTGGTACCAGAATCAAGGTTTTCAAATCTGACAATGCAAAAGAGTATTTTGAGAAGAGCCTATCCTTGTATCTCTCTGACATGGGGGTTATTCACCAAAGCTCCTGTGTTAGAACCCCTGAACAAAATGGAGTTGCTGAGAGAAAAAATAGACATATTGTTGAAGTTGCAAGGAGCCTTTTATTTGCCGTGCAGTGCGCGCTGCTGCCTGGCGGTGCATGCTGCGCGCCATGGTGCCGCTGCCGTGCGGTGCCGGGTGTGTGCGTGCAGCGCTCTGTCGGGCGGTATGTGCCACGCGCTGCCAGCCTGCTGTGCGGCGCTGCCGGGCAGTGCGTGCTGCTGGGCGGCCCGCTGTGTGTGCCGCTGCCTATGATTGCGCCGCAGCGTGCTGCCGGGCGGTGTGTCCATAACATAATGCCCTTCATCAGGACGTTATGGGTCTTCCTTCCCTTGGTATTTTTTAGCTTTCTTTTTTTGTATCCTTTGGACACGGATCTTATGAGCCATTTGGATACTTTTTATAGGTTTTCAGATGGGTAAGGGTTTTATGTCCCCCTCCTAGGTTTTCTTTTACATTTTAATAAAATTTAACATTGGCTGCCCCTCCACCGGGGATATGGGGTTAAAATATATACACACACACTTAAGATGTGCAGTAACTTTTGGAACTTGAAAAGAACATGATGTTAATCAAATCTTGGAATTTCAGAAGATCTATCTAAGAAGATTCCCTATAATTAAGTTTAAATGAGGAATCTATAGAATGTTACTATTTCAACAGGTAATATCTAAAGCATAACTTTCAAGATAATGCCTTGGCTATAAGGCATTTTTTGGGATTGCACCCATTGAAAGTAGTAATAGAAGTGGAATTATTTGCTATTTTTATGTCTTATGCACCAATTTCTGTTTTTTATAGGTCTTTTGTCACAAGTGCCCTACCAAGGGCACTTTGTAATTTTCACATAATTCCAGCAACTATATAAGAGAGTGGGGGCTCATTATTAGACCCACAATCTGATTTTCTCTTCCTTATCTTATTCTTCTCCCTTTTCTATTTTCTTCTTTTAACACCAGATTTTATTTGTTCTTTGATCAGCTGTTGCTGAATTCAACAATATGGTATCACAGCAAGGAGACTACGATAATGATGATGTTGTTAATGATCAGACCTGAATCATGTAGAGATGGAGAAATTCCGCTATTTGGAAATTTTGATCGTGATGGATATTTTGCAATGTAGAGATAGAGAAATTTCAAAGATATTTGACTAAGATATTTGAAAAATCTAAAAAAATAGGAAAGATTTCTAGAAACATGGAATTAGTTAATAAACCTTCAAGGAATAATTAGAATAAATATAATTGCACATTTAAAGCTCAAAAACCCGTAGCAAGGAACTATATTAATCAAATAGGGGAAAATTGAGAGACTTTAATAGGTATCTTTCTCTTTGTCTCCCTTTTAGTCTTCTAGCCATCTTGTCTTTATTAAATATGTCAATTACTTGCCATTTTTACCTTTGTCCTTTTTGTTACTACATGTTTTGATTAGATTGGGCACTCTTTTATAGTTATATGCATTTTACTTTTTCTTTTGAACGATAGTGACTCACTAAGTGAATCATATCAAAATAGTAAGTCAGTTATCCAATCACCAATTCCCCATGGTTCTTTTTGGAAAATAATTAGTCAGTTATCCAATCACAAATTCCCCATGGTTCTTTTAGGAAAATATTTTTAAAACGTTATGATGATTTTAATGAAATGTCAAAAATTTTTAATAATTTTCTAAAATTTTAAACCTTAAATATATAGTCTACCAATGAAATCTGAATTATCATTGACATATCAGCAAAATATTGAAGATATTTGAAAAAAAAAAATGCCTAGAAAATTTTGTATCACCACCTAGCAAAATGGGAATATTTTGCCAAATATTGCTGATATTGTGAACCATGATTTGAGCTACTCCTTCGGTGTTTATTCTTATTTTTTATGTTGTTCTTGGTCAGTTTTTATTCAGGTTTTGTTTAGTTCTATTGGCTTCTTCAATCTCCCCCTTGTTACCTGTTATCCAAAGGATTTTACAATTTCCTGAAAGTAGTAGAATGATTTGCAATGGCACGAATACCTAAGTGTGCATAAGCAAAAGAGGAATTAGTCTCTGAAGGAGTAGATGCTATAGATGGAGACTCCAAGTGATTGATTGTTTTGCCATATTTCTCATATTTAGATCTGGTGGCTGCAAGTTGTTTCCCCACAGATTTCTCAACACTTGACCCCTGTTCACTCTATGATGAGGTGGATACATTTGCATTTCCACTTTTCCCACTCTCATTCCTTTTACCATTGTTTCCATTTGAATCTGGTAGGCATGGTCTTTGGATGCAGCATCCAACAGGTGTCCTTAGTGTGTTTAGGCTTCTTAAATATTTACACACAACATCCTGCTTTCCAACATTAAACTTTGGCTTTATCTCGGCATTAGCATAATGATCAACTTGAGGTTCCACAAACTCAACCTGTCCCCTACTCTCCTCACTACTAACCATAGCATAGCCTTGAGACAGGGTCACCTCATCTTTTGCTGAAACACTCTATCTCACAATATCATATTTAGGGTTGCGTTTGGTGAGGAACTCAAAAACCCGATTTTTCTCCACCAACTTCCTATGTGTCTCAACATCTTTTTTTGTTCCCCCTCACAACAGTCTCCATCATGTCAATCTCCTGCTAAAAATATTTTAGCATGGATAAGTAACAGCTAAGGGCTTCTCCCCCTGTCTTAGATTGTTCACATCATTCTTTAGTTTGTAGGCCTTGGAAACATTCAACTTTTGGGAATAGGTCTCTGTGACACTATCCCACACCTCCTTTGCAGTATCGATCCATAGGTAATACTAGCTAATATGAGGTTGCATGGAATGATGGAATTTACTAACCATCCTACTACTGTGTAAATTTCCTGCATCCACCTCAAATAGGTAGGGTCATCCTTCGTAGGTTTCTTCTTGCTCCCAATGATGTACCATCATTTCCCTCTACTACATACATGAATCTTTATAGACTAAGATCATGCCAAAAAATTGGTTCCATCTAACTTTATTGTATTTACTGCCCCTAATAGATTCTCCACAAACCTCCCATGGCTAAACCCAGAGTTTGTGGGGTATTTTGTTTCACCTCCAGTTTGCTCCATTGACTGAATGGAAAAAATTGCAAATCAAAATAGGACACTGCTAATCAATGATCACTGACCTAAAGCCAAAACTACTGCTCAACCACCCAATACTAGGGTTTCACAAGACCTAGCAACCCAGGAGGAGAGAAAGTCCAGCCACTCCTACCAGGGATTCCAGAACCCTTCCCTTTAAGCCCCAAGCACCAACTTCAAAGTATCTGTAGAACCCTTAACTCAGTTTTTAGGAAAATCTCCAAGAACTTGTCTTGGGCATCAAACAAGGGTAAATTCCTCTCCAAAAACCCTCCCAAACTAGGTTGTATAAGCTACCAATCAATCAGACAATCAGTTCTCCATACACATTGTGTATGGACCTAAAAGAAGAAATTGCAAAAGGTGGGAACCCGCTCTGATACCAAGTTGTAAATTACACCAGCACTAGTTCTGAAAAGTAACAAAGAAGATAGAAAAGAAGAAGAAAGTGAAGTTCAAGAAAAGGATTTAGAAGGAAGAGAAGAGAATGGAAGAAAAGGGAAGAGGATGAGAGATGTTTGATCCTCTCCCTCTCTCTCTCCCTCAATTGATTAAATATATGTTGAATAATAAATATTGTAAAGTTACATGAGCACTCCTAGTTGGGTGGCTGACTTAAAAAAGCATAAAAAGAGTAAGTATTAAGGCCCATTACAGAAGATAGTGGAAGAAAAGGGAACTCAAGGATTTTTACTGAAAAGGAAAGGAATAGAGATGCCATCATTGAAGTAGTAACTATTAGAGTGGTGCATTGGGTGAAAGCTCTAGAATTATTTGTGGATATCTCTACAGACATGTTTGGAAGGAAGTGGCTAATTGAGCCCCTCTCAAAGCCAAGATCAGTCCCCATTGGTCTCCACCAGTTTGGGGATTTATTGAATTGAACTTTGATGGAAGCAGTGAAGGTAACCCAGTGCCTTCCAGTATTGGAGGAACTTTTAGAGACGAGGACAGGAAAGTTATTGGTTTATTTTCTGGTCTTATTAGTGTAAGTGATTCACTTAGATCTGAAGTTTTGGTAGTAATGGAAGGACTAAAGAAGGCTAAGGAACTGAATATTCATAAGCATATTATTGAAGGAGATTCAAAATTGGTTATAGCCTTATAGGCTGGCTGCAAAAGGAGGAGATTGACTATGGATTTTGTTAATGTTGTGTTTGGTTGCAATGCAAATAAATTAGCACTGATGCAAAACTATGGCAGTGCAAATGATTTTGAGTGTAAATTCTGACCTATTTTTGTTTTAAAATTTAGCTTATTTTGTTTAATTGTAGTACAAATGGTATAAATTAAGATATAACAGAATAAATTAGAAAAAAATAAGCTAAATTCATCCCATTGCTCTATACTGGTTAGTTTGGAAGGAGCACAACAATAAGATTTGCCAAAACAAGGAATCTCCCCTTGAATCTGTTATTGGGAAAGTGGAGAGAACCATAATTGGTTGGGCAGGTCTTTACAAAATTACAAGGAGTTCAGGGGTTGGGAATATCAGTTTGTAATCAGTGGAGTAGGATCATCCATGATAATGATTTCATAATGTAAATGGTTTTTTGTCTAGGCCAGTGCTCACCTTCTTTGGTTTTTGTGAATACTGTCATGCACAGCAGAGTATATTTGTGTATGTCTTTCGGGGCTTTTCTTTTAAATACAAAATACTCGATTATCAGAAAAAACTGTTAAAGGGCATTGTAAAAGAACAATCTTCAACTTATTCATAAATTGGGAATGATTGATGTCTTTACCCAGGTTGAGGGAGAGTATTTAGCTGTTCTTTATTTATCTCTTGTTGAATTGTTATATTTCTTTTCTTTATATTACTTTCATCCATGGGTATTTATGTCATTTTATATGTAACTAGAAAGAACATAGAAATAGAAAAGAGGGTGCACGCCCAAATACCTTTTTTGGCCTTCAAATTTTCTTCTCTCTTCTCTCTACTTATTCTTTTCACAAATTCAGTTTCCTTAAATCAAAAAATTAGTTTTTAATTCTTTAATTTCAAGCATCTTAATAGATGAACTACAAATCTATGAATGCTGAATTCTGGGTACAAAATGTTATATGCGTATAGGCGAATTTCCATTTTGTGGCATTATATTGAAATACAAGCATTCTACTGAGGACAAAGTAACATAATGTGCACCATATTCTGTGTCTGCAGGACTTAACATCACACCAAGAGATCTTGCTTTGCTTTGTCAAAAGGCAAGACCATATGCACAACCTTTCTCTGTTTTTTTTCCTGCTTCTTATTAGAATCTTTAAGAAATCCGTTTTCATATGGTTAATTATAACAAATATTTGACAGGTTGAGAATCACATTGTTGGAGCTCCATGTGGTGTGATGGACCAGATGGCATCAGCATGTGGTGAAGCCAACAAACTTCTTGCAATGATCTGCCAGGTATTGGTTGTCACATAACTTGCTTAAAGGTGTTTTTCAAGTTAAAGTTAATGCCCATAATTTGTTTGAAACATGTACAGCCTGCTGAACTGATTGGACTGGTTAACATCCCCACTCACATAAGATTTTGGGGTATTGATTCAGGAATAAGACATAGGTATGAGCTCCATTTTATTCTTTCTAACCATAATTGGCCCTTATTTATCTCATGACTTGATTGGCAAGGACCTTGCTTACAGATGGTTCTTTAAATTCATGAAAGGATGAATTATGATCATTATGAGAACACTGTTATGTTTCTTGATCTCTTCTTCTGCTTTTTTTTTTTCCTTTTTGTTTCATGCTTTTAACTCTATCTAGTGCTTTGCTACCACAATCATTCATTTTTTTCTCTTGTAAATTTCTCGTGCAAATTCTCTCTTTATTTTCATTGACCGAGTTAACCAATATCTTCCATTATCTGAAACAAAGTCCCATTAGCCTTGTATTAACCAACGATGAAAGAACCCAAGCAACTCAACTAAAACTTAACCCAACTGTTTTGCATGGGGGAGGGCCGGAGGGGGAGAGAGCTATCTCCACTCCACTCTTGCAAAAATGATAGAGTGTAGAGCATAGGCCTATTGTATTAATGTGCTGCTGAATTTTACATCATATTTTCTCATAGTTTCTTTTTCTCTTCTCCCCACTAGGGAAAGTTTGATAATAACTGTCAGAAGTAAACTTGTTACAATAATTCACTATTCATGTATGAACCAAGCAAGTATGTTTTCTGATGCCTCCACCTCAAGGCACACCTGGAGGTGTACTCAAGGCTTCAATCTGAAGAATGGAGCAAATACTGCAAGTAATAGAGATGAAAAGCATCAAGATATTGAAGAAATAATAAGAGAGAACGTGACTTGTTAGGGTCCACAAATTGTGGAATCAAGTCTCATGTTTAAGAATTAAAATCCCATCACTTTTTCTATTTCAAAAGGAAAAAAAAAATCTCACTGTCCTAATTAAAATCCCATCACTTTTTCATGCTAAACCTTACTTAACCTTTGTTAAAGTTTATGCTACAGGGGTAATATTGAATTTTTCCTTTTGTTTCTTAGTCTTATGTCTTATGTCTTATGTAACTCTTAGAGGGTATTTTTGTAGTTTTAGTTTTTATTAGAAACCTAATAAGACAAAGGCCTATAGGAGGGAGAGAGGTAAGTTTGAATCTCTCTCTTGGACATCATTTCTTCTCTCTTCTTCCTTTCTTCTCCCTTTTTGGACCTTGTCTCAACTGAATCTCTTCCTCTTCCCTTTTCTTTTGTATTTCAACTTTTCTTCACCTCTTTTTGTCATTTTTTCACATGGTATCAGTGCACTAGGGCTCGGCTGTCACTGTTCACGCTATTTTTGCACCCTAGGAGTAGAGAACTCACTCTATTACCTACAAGGAAAGAAAAGGACCTAAAAGGAGTGGTCTCTCATTAGAAAAGGAGGATTTAAAGCCTCCAGTTGTAGCTGTTATGGTGTTTTGGGTGTTCTTCTAGAGTTCCCTCTTGCCACGACCAAAAAGAGGGATGGTTATGGTGTGTGGCTAATGCAGAAAATTAGTGATAGTGTGTAGAGTATGAACAATGTGTTGTGGTGTGGTGATAACCATAGTTTAAAATGTCCCTAATTTCCCTAACATTTCCACAACGTATTTCCATTTCCATGGGTAGTGACATGAAACTTTACCGGAATCAACAGAATCCCCAGTGAACACTACCAGCATTATGTGGAGTACAAGAGATAGTTTCCACAACATATTTCCATTTCCACTTCAATGGGTAGAAACTTCTACATGAAATTTTACTGAAATCATCACATTCCCTAATTAACACTACCAGCACTATGTAGAGTACAAGACAAAGTATATAAAATAAGTTGGTCAAAATGTTGTATATATGTGAAGTAACAATGTTATTGCCCGTTTAACTTACATGGTTACCACTTTGAGCTAGCTCAATATTCATTTCAAACATGAAATCAAGTATTAGTCTTTATTGTGTAATAGATTATTTGGTTGATCTATTACAACCATTTACGTTTTCTGAGTTTAAATTTTGCTTCAATTCATTCTATCACGAACCTATAAATCTTAAGGCTTACAGGGCAACTTCAGAATGCATTCTTTTTGTCTATAACCTTAGTTTCTTAGCTTTGTTTAATGATTTGGAAAAAGATAATAATTTAAAAAGGTGTGCCCGTGCTTCTTTTTCATTTCATAAAATACCATTCTATGTTTTGCATCTTTTACAATGTTTCCACAATGTCTATAATTTTTACAATATTTCCATATGATATTTCCGACATTTCCAACATGCTTCTTATACTTGGATGACCAATATTTCCACCAATATCAACATTCTAAACCTTCTGATAACCCTAATGTAATTGTGTCGGTCTCCCAAGTAAGAGTTGTTTTCTAGTTGTGGTATCTTGCTTCTTTTTTGGTGCTGGAAACTAGTGTAACAAGTTGATTTTCTGGTTATGGGTGACTATAGTGTATTTTTTCAACCTTTTGTGACCTATGGCTTCTTCCACTAGTAGCACTAAATAACCTGTAGTAGTGCAATCAGATTTAATGAATACCCCATTAACCAAACTGAAGCTTAATGGCATGAACTATGTACCATGGGCCAAGTCTGTGGAAGTTTCTTAATTGGAAGATGCAAGCTGAATATATTAGGGAGGACCAACCCAAAGAGTAGGGGTATAAAGAGTACAATGAATGGGTGCAAGAAAATGCACAGATTATGACTTCGTTGTGGAAAAGTATGGATAAGTAGAAGATCAAGACTGTAATCAGTCTTGAATCCTAATAGGTTTTAGGTTTACAAAACAGAATGAAAGTGAGAGAAGGGAGAGGGAATAGAAGAGAAACAGGAGAACACAAGAGGTTGAAAGGAGGGACAGATTCTAACAGATCTGCCGCCGCCACTCACTTATTATTTATAGGTTATGTTCAATACATAATGGAAAGGACAGATCTGCCCTTAGTACTTTACATGATAAATAAAGTAAATAAAACTGAAATAAATAACAACTGAATTAACAAACTGACCCAAACTGACACTACTATAACTGAAATAAATAACTACACATGCTGTCCTACGAACACAGTGGGGACCACTGATGTGGGGCCCACATCAGTGTTCTCTACACTCCCCCTCAAGTTGGGAGTAGATATCTATCATTCCCAACTTGGATAGGTCTGTCTCTAACTTCTTCCTCGGTACAGCCTTGGTGAGGATATCCGCGAGTTGCATATTAGATGTGATATACGGAAGAAACACTTCTTGTGATGTGACCCTCTCTCGCACAAAATGTCGATCAACTTCGATATGTTTAGTTCTATCATGCTGCACCGGGTTGTGGGCTATATTAATAGCTGCCTGATTATCACAATACAGCATTAAGGGCTTCTCATAGTCAATACCCAACTCTTCAAGTAGTGACCTCAGCCACAAGATTTCAGCCACTCCGTTAGCCATTGACCTATATTCTGCTTCAGCACTAGAGCGGGAAACAACACTCTGCTTCTTACTCCTCCAAGAGACAAGGTTACCTCCCACAAGGGCACAATATCCAGAGGTAGACCTTCTGTCATCAACACTCCTAGCCCAATCAGCATCTGTATAGACCTCCACCCTCATGTGATTATTGTTCTTGAGCAGTATACCTCTACCTGGGCATCTCTTCAAGTATGCTAATATTCTCTCTACCGCAAGAAGATGAGAAGTTCTAGGGGAGTGTATGTACTGGCTAACAACACTAACTGCATAGCTGATATCTGGCCGAGTGAGGCAGAGATATAGGAGCTTTCCATCCAACCGTTGGAACATAACTTTGTCTTCAAGAGGCTCCCTGCCCTCTGCACTAATCTTGTGATTTTGTTCAATGGGTGTATCAGCAGGCTTAACACCCAACTTTCCAGTTTCCGCCAACAGATCTAGAACATATTTTCTCTGAGAGATAAAAATCCCTTGCTTGGATCTAGCAACCTCAATACCCAAAAAGTACCGTAGTGCACCAAGGTCTTTCACCTCAAACTCTTGATGAAGGAGTTGTTTGAGGGAATCGATCTCATGGCTGTCATTTCCTGTCACCACAATGTCATCAATATATACTGCAAGTAGTGTCAGAGAGGACTCCACCCTCTTGATGAATAGTATATGATCTGACTGGGCCTGTACATAACCAAACTTTCCAAGGGCTAACCTGAACCTATCAAACCAGGCTCTAGGTGACTGCTTCAAACCATACAATGCCTTGTTCAATCGACAAACCTTCTTACCTGTCTCTGTATCATAGAATTCAGGAGGCAACTGCATGTAGACCTCTTCCTATAAGTCTCCATTCAGAAAGGCATTCTTGACATCCATCTGGAACAGGGGCCAAGAATGATTTGCTGCAAGGGATAACAGAACCCGGATGGTGGTCATCTTGGCTACTGGGGAAAAGGTCTCCAAGGAGTCTATACCATAAGTCTAAGTGAACCCCTTTGCGACCAGTCGGGCTTTGTACCTTTCAATAGAGCCATCAGCATTATGCTTCACAGTGAACACCCATCTGCATCCCACCGGTTTCTTTCCTTTGGGTGGGTCAACCAGTGCCCAAGTATTATTCTTCAACAGGGCATCCATTTCGACTTGCATTGCATCTTTCCATTCTGGAACTGATAAGGCTTCTTGCACTATTCTTGGAATAGGGACATTGGCAATGGAGGTGAGATAGGATAGGACCGGTGAGAGGGAGATAAACGGTCATAGGATAAGAACTGTGAGATGTTGTGAGCTGTAGAAGTGGTGCAATGTCGTTTCCCTTTGCGAATGGCAATAGGGAGATCAAGGTCATCCATAAGGGGGGAAGTGGCAACAGTGGGAGGTGTCTCAGTAGGCTTTGGATCTGGAGCCGCAGGAGGAACTGGAGCTAGCCGGGACTGCTGATGACTAGGATCAACCTACCTGCATCGCCTGTGATAGACTCTCAACTCCTGCTCCCTCTGACCACCCTCACCATTACAGCCTTCATTACCCAGTGGAATAGGTAAAGGAACAGCCCCACTCAAAACAGCCCCACTTCCACCCTCACTTCCACCCTCACTGCTCTCCCCCTGAGGAAAGAAACTCAAAACAGCCCCACTCTCACTGCTCTCCCCCTGAGGAGAAACCCTAGGGTAATAGGGTATCTCCTCAAAGAAGGTGACATCCATGGAGACAAACCGTTTCCTTGAAACCGGATCATAGCAGCAATAGCCCTTTTGAGTTTGTGCATAACCGAGGAAAATGCATTTGGAGGCCCTAGGTTCAAACTTGGAATGATGAGGCCCGAGAAGTTGAACGAAACAAGTACAACCAAAGGTTCTGAGGGGAACAATGAACAACTCCTCAGCTGGGTATAGAAGGGAAAAAGGGGTTTTCATATCAAGAACCCGGGAAGGAACTCGATTAATGAGATAAACTGCCGTGAGGATAGCATCACCCCAGAAGCGAATAGGTACATTGGAGGTAAACATAATGCTTCTAGCTACCTCCAAGATATGCCTATTCTTCCTTTCAGCAACGCCGTTCTGCTGTGGTGTATAAGGACAAGTGCTATGGTGAATAACTCCATGGCTCAGCAAGTAGGAGGTCAATGACTGAGCAAAGTATTCCTTTGCATTATCAGATCTAAGGACTTTGATTTTGGCCCCAAGCTGAGTGAGAATCATCTGATGGAAGTTTTGGGTCAGAGCAGGAACCTCATCCCGAGAACGCATGAAATAGACCCAAGAAAAGCGGGTATGGTCATCAACAAACAGTAAAAAATATCTGTACCCACCCATAGAAGAGATATGATATGGCCCCCAAACATCAGTATGCACAATATCAAAAGAGGAATTACTCCTTTTATTACTTAAAGAATAAGAGGTTCTACAATGTTTGGCAAACTCACACCTCAACTTTGATAACTCAACAGACTCAAATAAAGCGGGAAACAGACTCTTCAAAGACTTAAAAGACAAATGACCTAATCGATTATGCCAAAGCATAACCGGACTCACAGACTGAGAAACAAAAGACTTCTTATCCACTGACTCCTCCCGACGAGAACTCTCTCCAAGCAGATAGATCCCGTTCGTCTCACGGCCAGTCCCAATCACCTTCCTCGTCTCCAAGTCCTGAAAAACACATCGGTCAGGAAAAAAGGTTACTGAACAGTTCATGTGTTTGGTAATACTACTAACTGAAAGCAGGTTAGTATCAAGCTTAGGAACATGCAAGACAGAAGATAAAGAGATAGTATCCGATAGCTTGATGTCCCCCTTGCCTGAAATGGGAACAAGAGAGCCATCAGTAGTGGATACTCTATCTCGGCCAGAGGACAAGTGATAAGAAGTGAACAATGATGGCAAACTAGTCATATGATCGGATGCTCCTGAATCTATTACCCAGTAGTGGTCAGTATTACCTGGAGCTGAAGCATGGTAAGCTGAGGCTCGAGTACCTGAATGTGCAAACGCAGATGTGGCAGGAGCTGATGGTGACTAAGATGGCTGAGCTGAACTCCCAACTTCCTTTTCCAACTATATGAGGGCAGCCCGAACAGCAGCTAAAGCCTCTAGGGATGTGCCTGATGAGGATACTGAATCAGTGTTCACGGCCACATGAGCATTACCCTTCTTATTTCTTAGTTTTGCTGGGACCAAGTGAGAATGTAGCTTCCAACAGGTATCTTTTGTGTGCTTGGGTTTCTTGCAATGTTCACATATCAGATCCCGTTTATCTTCCTTCTTCCGGTCCCTCTCTGGATCACCCCCTGACTTGGGTTTAATAGCTGACAGGGCTGGGAAAGGTGGCTGAGGCTGCATCATGACTTTCCTCCTAGTCTCTTCACTATGCACCAGGGAGTATGCTTGAGAAAGGGTCACACTATCTCTCGTCAATATCTGTTGTCGCACAATGTCATATTCTGAATTCAAACCAGCCAGAAACTCAAATACCCTATTCGTCTTGATTTGCTTTCTGTGAGTCTGCATCTTTGGGACTCTCCCACTCAAGTGTCTCTAGATGGTCAATCTCATGCCACAAGGATTTCAAGGTAGAGAAGTAGACAGAAACTGGCTTCTCTCCTTGTTTAAGGTTTGTTCACCTCACACTTCAGTTCATAGGCTCTGGCAACATTAAGGGGTTGGGAATAGGTCTCTTTCACAACATCCCATATCTCTTTGGCTGTCTTTGCCCACAAGTAATTTCGGCTAATGTGTGGCTGCATAGAATTACACAGCCATGCCATAACCAAATAGTTCCCTTGAACCCACTTGGTGTATGTTGGGTCCTCCTTGGAAGGTTCTTTCACATCTCCCAAGAGGTAACCCAGTTTTCCCCTTCCTCCAATATCCATCATGGCTGATTGAGCCCACTCCAAGTAATTTGACCCATCAAATGTCATAGTTGTAATCTAAAACCCGGTTTCGGATACACTTCCATAACTATTGTTTCCAAAGCTACTTTCTCCCTGACCCTTAAACTCCATCTTTGATCAAAAATCAGTGGCTACAAACTGTTAGAGCCACTATACCAGAAAACAAAGTGAAATCAAGCAGGTCTGAAATCTGATCTGAAACCAACACAAATCTGATCTGAAATCTAACCCAAATCTGATCTGAAATCAATCGCCTATCACAGTATATGCAAGAAATCAACTCAAATCTGATCTGAAATCAATCGGCATGCACAGTACCAGGCAGCCTGTCAAGGTTTTATCCTCTAGAAGAGCAATCTGAGATGCTATTTTCTGAAATCACTACTGTGGGGCCCACTGCTGCGAGAGTAGGATTAGGGTTTCAACTGTAGGTCTGAAATAAATGCTCAGCTGCACTCTCCAAGCAGTCCACACAAGTGGGACTTGTCTTAGGGTCAATATGAAACCCTAAAAACTGATCACCTCTGAGAGGGGGTTCGGCCCAACAGTCAAACCCTAGAAACAGACTTAAAAATAGTTCGGCCTCTCCTTCTAGATAGGTCCAACCTATCTCTACTGATTGCAGTCTCTGAAACTAAAAAAAAACTTACTTGTGGATGACGGTTTACTGCCTTCCAGGGTTACCTGAACCCTAATCGCTGCTTCTTCCTGATTACCAGCTCTCTGCAAACCGCGGCAATTCCTCAACTGCTGCGAACCTCTCTTGGTAATCTCCAAGATTCAGCCGCCAAATACTTCTTCATAAGCTTCCAGCCCTAGCTAGTCCTCATGTGGTCGGCTGGACTAGACAAACATGAGAAGCCCTAGATTGGCTCTGATACCAAGTAGAAAATCAAGACTGTAATCAGTCTTGAATCCTAATAGGTTTTAGGTTTACAAAACAGAATGAAAGTGAGAGAAGGGAGAGGGAATAGAAGAGAAACAGGAGAACACAAGAGGTTGAAAGGAGGGACAGATTCTAACATATCTGCCGCCGCCATTCACTTATTATTTATAGGTTATGTTCAATACATAATGGAAAGGACAGATCTGCCCTTAGTACTTTACATGATAAATAAAGTAAATAAAACTGAAATAAATAACAACTGAATTAACAAACTGACACTACTATAACTGAAACAAATAACTACACATGCTGTCCTACGAACACAGTGGGGACCACTGATGTGGGGCTCACATCAGTGTTCTCTACAGGATAATCATATAAGTGTTTAATCTTATGCTTTTGGACATGGCAAAGGAAACCATTCACCCTTCGTCCTCGTGTTTTTGGTTGTATTTGCTTTGTTCATAAATTGAGTTTAGGCCATAAGAAACATGATTCTTGAGCAATCTGGTGTGTATTCCTTAGTTATTCGTTTACTCAAAAGGGATATAATGCTATGACCCTATTCTTCAGAAGTCTAGTTCTGGATGTTACCTTTGAGAATCTTCCCTACTTTTCTAGATGGGAACCCTCTCCCTCTATTCTTCTTCCTTCTGATTCAGGTGAAACCTTTATTCCTCTTCCCACTATCAAGGAGCCTCTATGACCATCAATTTATAGTGTATTGCAAGCAAGATCGAGAACCCACACCAATATTAGCACCATTTCCCACTCCAACTTCTGATCCACCACCAATGTCTCAACCATTACTAGATCCTCCCTAGTCGGACCTTGATCTTCCCACTGCTCTTCGTAAGGGTAAGCATGCTTGTATTGATCATTCTATTTCACGATATGTTTCATAAGTTCACTTATCTCACTTATCTCTTGCTCTTCGTAAGCCTTTACCTCACCCACCTAGAAAGAGGCGATGGATGAGGAATTTCATGATCTTCAGTCCAACCATACTTGGGACCTCACCTCCTTGCCTCCTAATAACAAGCAATTGGTTGCCAGTAGGTTTATACAATCAAGCATAGACAAGATGATAGCATTGAGAGGTTTAAAGCCCAACTGGTGGCCAAAGTACACAAAGATATGGTGCTGACTATTTTAAGATCTCCCCAATTGCCAAAATGGGCTCCATTCGGGTTATCATATACTTAGCTACTCATTTTGACTAACCCCTTTTTCAACTTGCTATTAAGAATGCCTTTCTCAAAAATGATCTATAGGAGGTGTACATGGAGCAACCCCCTGGGTATGTTGCTTAGGGGGAGGTAGGAACAATGTGTAAATTGTAGAAGGTTATCCATGGGTTGAAGCAATCCCCGCAGGCTTGGTTTAGCCATTTTAATAGTGTGGCGGGAATTTGGCCTGAAGCAATGTAGTGTTGACCATTCTGTGTTTATTTGGAACACCTTGTATGGGAAGGTTGTCTTGGCTATCTATGTTGATGATATAGGTTCATAGGTAGTGATGCACAGGGAATTATTGAAGTGAAGCATCTCATGCAATAACATTTTCAAATTAAGGATCTAGGTTCCTTGAAGTATTTCTTGGGCATTGAAGTTTCCTATTTTAAGTGGAGAATCTCCTTGTCACAAGGGAAGTATGTTTTGGATCTGTTAGATGAGACCAAGCTATTAGGTGCTAAGCCAGTTGAGACACCTATGGATTCCAATGTAAAGGTCACTAATGGTAAGGGGGAGCTATTGAATGATCCTGGAAGGTATAGGAGGTTAGTTGGCAAGTTGATCTACCTTAATATCATCCATCCTGATATCTCCTTTAGTGTAAGTGTGCTAAGCCAATTTATGCAGAATCCTACAACTACTTATTGAACAGGTGTTGTTAGAGTGTTGAGGTACCTAAAGGGTGCTCCAGGTCAGGTCATGATCTATTATATAAGAAAGGGGAGAATTCTCCCTTGAAGGGTATTCAGATGCAGATTGAGTGGGGTCCTCTATGGATAGAAAATCTACCACAAGTTATTCTACCTTCCTATGTGGAAATCTACCACCACTTGTGAATTGATTTGGTTAAAGCATCTCCAAGAGATTGGCATTCCTATTAGCAAAGCGAATTAAGCTCTTCTGTGATAACCAAGCTGCCACACACATTGCTTCCAATCTAATTTTTCACGAGAGAACCAAACACATAGAAGTTGATTGTCATTTTGTAAGTGAAAAGGTGACAAGTGGTGATGTAAGATCAAAAGATCAACTAGTTGATATATTCACCAAAAGATTAAGCCATGCCAAGATGGGTTACATTTGTAACAAGCTAGAGCTTTATAATATATATTCTCCAGCTTGAAGAGGAGCGTTAAAGTTTATTTGCAGGAGTAATATTGTCTTTGTTTCCTTTTGTTTCTTAGTCTTATGTCTTATGTAACTCTTGGAGGGTATTCTTGTAATTTTGGTTTTTATTAGAAGCCTAATAAAACAAAGGTCAATAGGAGGGAGAGAGGTATGTTTGAATCTCTCTCCTGGACCTTATTTCTTCTTTCTTTTTGGACCTTGTCTCAACTGAATCTCTTCCTCTTTGCTTTTCTTCTTTATTTCAACTTTTCTTTCACCCCTTTTTGGCTTTTATCAGAACCTTCTTACATTCCTTGCTTCATGATTTATTTCTCCATTTTATTTTCTTGGAGTGTTTTATATTATAAAATCATGTCTCTCTTATGGTTAAAATATTGATTTAATGCATCCATGCTAACCTGATAAAGGTAAGACAAGTAGGCATGAAAATTTCAAACTTGACTTCTCATGTCCCTGTGAACAAGGATCCAACCGCTAAGAATTATATGTGATGCTCTCATATGGAACTAATCCAGTTATTTAATCTTCTACCTAGAGTTTGTAAATTCTCACTAAAACCTACAATATGTTTCCTAAGAACCATGTTGATAGAATCATGTTGGGTTATAAAATTGATTGTAGAATTTGTATGTTGTATCTGATTCTTACTAGATCCAATATTAGAAAAAACCCAGATTCTATAATGCCATGAAAATGGCCCCTAAGTCTATATGGTGAATGCAATATATCTATATGATTTTTTTTCCAGTTTTAAGTACTAACACTCTCTGCAGTATTAGCGGAACAGACTATGGATCTGTGAGAATAGGTGCCTTTATGGGTCGAAAGATGATAAAGTCTATTGCATCATCTTTACCATTCCATTCATTGTCAATTGATAATTCTCATGAGCATGTGAACGGGAAAATTTCTGACAACATTGAAAAGGATCATGGTGAAATTCTTGAAGCTGAAGCTTCATTAGATTACTTATGCAACCTGTCTCCTTGCAGGTTAGTCAACTCTTTCTTCCACTGTAGTTGTGAAATTATGAAGCTGTCCTTGATAAAAGGGCATAAAACAAATCAATAACTTTCAATCATTGGGTTCTTTGGTACCTATCAGAAAAAAAAAAAAATCATTGGATTCTTTGGTAAAGAAGGCCCTGCAATCCCTGGTCACACATGTTTCTTTCTTTAATTTTCATCTTCCTTTTGGATTGCACCTTTTTCTTAAAAAATATTGACATTCATTTCTTAACCTGATAACAGAATATTGATCTTAAACATATATTATAATTCCAAAGATTTAAGGATTGGTTTTCATATGAAACAATCAAAATAACTTCCAATCCCTTTATTTATGTATTCAGATATGAATCAGTTTATGCAAAGAGACTTCCTGAATCCTTGCTTGGTGAGAAATTCCTAGAGAAGTATGTTGATCATGATGATGAAGTAACAGTAATCGACCTTAAACGTTGCTATGGAGTGAGAGCAGCTGCTCAACATCCTATCTATGAAAATTTTTGCGTCAAGGTTATTTTTTATTGTTGATGGATAATATTATAAAGTCAAAATAAAATATAGAAAGTTCTAAACATGAGTAAGAAGAATATCAAACCTGAAAAACCCGCCCAAGCCCATCCCAAGTGGCATTAGGTTTATCTTAGCTGGGATTTGGTTTGGTAAGCTTTGGCTCTGATTGTTGCTTCTGTATACTTTATAGATCACTGAATGTGCCTCTGTATGGATCAAACAAATTGATAGTTGCTTGTTTGTGCTTATGATAATTACTTGAACACTTTTTAATTGATGTATAGGCATTTAAAGCACTGCTAACATCTCAAAGCTCAGATGAACAACTTTCTGCACTTGGAGAGCTGATGTATCGGGTAATTGTTTAAAATTCCATTTTCCATGTACTTCACTATAACTTCAAGAATATGACTTCTTGGCATAGGGTTCAAGTTAACCTTCTCAGATTAATAATTTTCTTGCAGAAGAGAATCAAAAATCATATTTCTACTTAATAGACACCCTTGTATTGCAGTGCCATTACAGCTACAATGCTTGTGGACTTGGTTCACATGGAACAGATAAGCTTGTAAAATTAGTACAAGAAATGCAGCACAATAAATTGTCTAAATCTGGAAAAGGTACTTTATTTGGGGCAAAGATTACAGGAGGTGGCTCTGGTGGAACAGTTTGTGTCATAGGAAGGAACTGCCTACGGAGCAGTGAGCAAATTCTTGAGGTAACTTTCTTATATCACTAATGTCAAAGAATGTAAAATTAAAATATGATTTTCTCTGACTTCTCTACTGCTAAAACCATAAAACATTCCAATATTCATGCTAATTATCCCTAATTGCTGATTATGTTGTTTCTTTATTTGCATTGCTTGTCAGTTCACAATTTGGTTATGGTTTATAACTTAATATTTATATCTTGGGTCAAGGTTATATGTATATGCTGACAAGCCACTGGCCACAACGTTGTAATGGCTCTAATTTTAATTCCTTTCCATTTTATTCTCTCTCTCTCTCTCTCTCTTTGACCTCTAGATTCAGCAGAGATACCGAAGTGCCACAGGATATTTGCCATTCCTTTTTGAGGGCTCTTCACCAGGTGCTGGAAGGTTTGGGTATTTGAAAATCCGTAGACGCTTCATCCCAGCTTAAGTTAGTGTGTGAACATTGGCAGAAAGGTTTGAAAAGGGAACGCTTATTTTAAACACCAGTTTCTTATAGCAAGGAGGATTTCTATATGATTTTCTTCAAAGTGTTCATAAATGTTACAGTTGCAATTATTAGTGCACGTGGAATACTTGAGCTCAAACTTGGTTTGTATTGGATTGAGAGAAATGAGAGGAGAAATTTTACGAAGTTCTGGGACGGGTTATTCATTCCATACTCCCTTCTGTTTTGTATGTTAAATTAAGTTGGAATTGTAGTTCTACCCAAACTCTTTAATGCAACCCATCATTAGTTTACTGATTTTATCGATACTTCCCCTTAAGCTGGTGCATATATATCACATGTAGTTAATTTTGGTTTCTCATATGCTTTGCTAAGAGTATCTATCACCTAGCTAATCTTCAGTCTTAGCAAACAATAATCAATTATCCTTTATTGTAATCTGCTTATGAATGAAATATCTGTCTACCTCAATTGGACATCCTAATCCTAACTCATGAAGAATCATCTTCTACCAAATTATATTACAAGTTCCATGAGCCATGGCACTATGCCACTACATTGTATCTAACCACTACAAACTATTTCATACTCCCTTCACAACAATTGTGATGGCTGAAACCATCACTGATTACCCAGAAAACTTATTTAGCTTGGTCCAATCCTCAATAATAAGTTGCAGAAGCCTTGAAAGAAAAACCCTAGTCAGATCAATTAGGGAAAAGAGAGATCCATCACTTTACCTAATCTGATACCATACAAAATGTGGTATACTATAATCAGAATACTAGAACAACTCTTATATTTAAGGTATTAACTCCCTATCTTTCATTGAATGCTATTTTTTATTAATCTTGTTAATGATACCCAGAATTCCATGACCCAATCTAACATCCAATCATCCAAGATTTATATGGTGTATTTATATAATCAGATTGGGTTCAGATTTTGCAATATGCATCTAATTAATAATCGAATTGGATTCAGATTTTTGACTCTATCCAACCCGATTATATTATAATATTTATTGATTTTAATATATAAAATTTATTTAACTATATTTAAAAATATAAAAAATACATTTTATGTATTATATTATATATGTATGTATATGTATAATAAATTTAGTATCTTATATTTACATCAATTTATTATATATAAAAGTTGAAAAGTAATTATTTTTTTAATTTTTTTGTATTTTAAAAAATAAAAGCACAACCAGATTAAATCCAAATCTGATCCGAATCCATTAAGATTCAAATTCAAATATGAGGTCACCAAATCCAATCAGATTTGGATGCAAGTTTTCAGCGTCGTTTACAACCCTACCTCTTAGGGTTAGGCTAAATATCCACTTTGTAGATATTTGTTGCATCTTTTCAACAATGTGGGGAGTTGGACGACTATGAGCAATAATAGTATGGTGGCGGGAATGTCATAAGAATGGTTGCCTAAGTGTCACGAGGCTAGTCGTTGGGGCCCCATGCGGCACTCGAATGCGACAAGTAAGCCTAAGCAACAAGCAACAACACAAGAAAAAGTAACAAAGATGGTACACGAGTTAGACAAAAGGCAAATTGTATTGCATTAATGGATGGCAAGCATAAACACATAGTTCAGTGTCGAGGGGATCTCATACTTAACCTTTACATGCTCTTGATTCACTCGACTACCTACCTCCCCTCAAAGAGTGTGTTAAGCTTTTGGGGGAATAACATAAAGATACATCAAAATGATGAAAAATCATACTAAGTAATTACAAGAATGCCATTGGCAATTCCCCCATACAAAAGTACATGCATAGCCCACCCATGACACACACTTGGACACTGGAGTAGCAGTTATAGGCATGATGGATGGCACTTGATGGTGCGGCGAAGAGAACACTTGTGACATAAGTGCAGTAATTTGATACCCTAGGTGCATATCATGGCTCTTGAGGTACCAATTGACCCCAGTCATACTCAGAAGTGGTTTTGACTCAACTCCATGACGACTATAAGGATATACCATGGGCTTGTCAACAATAGGCATGAGGTCAATGTATTGAGCACTCTTTAATCCTTGGTTCTTTACTAGCATATTGGGGAAGCAAAAGGAACCATGGATTTCAAAACTAGACTGGACCGGACGGTTCTGTTTTTCCCTAAACCCGCTTTTTCCCCAAAACCGTTGATTTTGGTCAGAAAATCGCTGAACCGGTCGGTTAACCATTAAAACGGTTTTGACCATTTTTCAAATTTTTTAATTTTTTTAAATTTTTTTGTTAGATGGGCCAGCCGTATGGGTCGAACGGTTGAACTGTTCGAACCAATAACTGAACCCTGATCGGTTCAATTTTAAAAACCATGAAATGAACCATCCCTTTATAGCAATAACCTTGTGCTCTACCACCCACCCTTCTTGAGGTAGGTTCTTTGGTAAAAGAGATACAAGAGATGACAAAGGAGTATCATGACCAGATAAACCAAAAGAAGTCATCACCTGTATAAACAAAATAGGGACAGTAGTACCATAAAAAAAATATTTTACCTTGGAATGAACGATAAAGTTCTGTGCATCAAATCCTTTGGTGAAAAAGCTCTTTGTAGGCTAATCCCCAAGACATAAAGACCCCAAACCCAAAGTTTTATGAGGGCCTATTGTTAATGAATTTCTACATGCCACATCCTTGGGTGAAGAAGCTCTATGTAGGCTAATGTCTAAATCCAAGAGGCCTGAAGGTTTATGAAGCTTTGGACCTAGGGACCCTAGACTTGATAGTCTATGAGGGCCTATTGTTGATGAAGTTGTACTTATCAAGTCCTCTAGTGATGGAAGCTTTAGGTAGACTAATCTCTAAATCCAAAAGACCTCAGACCCAAAGGTCTATGAAATTGGACCTCAAACTCAAAGTTCTATGAGGACCTACTCAAGGTTCAAAGTATCAATACAGGTCGATACACCAGTAAGGCGTATCGACCTGTATCGGTGCTTTTTTTGTGTTTTTTTATTTTTTTCGAATCTGGTTCAAGGGGGTCAGTTTAAGGCCTGGATACCCTCTGAACCCTTATCTGACCCGAAACACCCTCTGTAGGGGCTTATCGGGAAGGCCACGATATGATACATATTGGGCCGTATATTTTGAACCTTAGACATACTGTTAATGAAGCTTTACTTAACAAGTCCTCTGGTTATAGAAGCTCTATTTAGACTAATTCCTAAATCCAAAAGACTTTGGACCCAAAGGTTTATGAAACTCTGGACCTAGGGACCTCGAACTCAAAGGTCTATTACTGATGAAGTTTTACTTATCAAATCCTTGAGAGATAAAAGTTCTATATAGATTAATCCCCAAATTCAAAAAAACTTCAAACCCAAAAGTCTATGAAGTTCTAGACCTAAAGACCCCAAACCCGAAAGTCTATGAGGGTTTATTAATGATGAAACCATGCAAATGTGCCAAATGGTGAAGTTCCAATTCTGCATGTTATGTACAAACAAATGGATCTCATTATACCTAGAATGAATTTTGTCCCCATCAAATAAGGTGCTCCATTATGGCTCAATTTGAAAGGAGTATAAATACAAATATATATAGTACAAATACATAGAAAATAATATAAAATATAAGATTCTATACCCTACAAATTTGTATTTGTACTCCTTCCAAACTGAGCCTATACAACAAAAATATGACAAAATGCCACATTACTTAACAATAGCGTCGTGGTACAAAATTCAAGAGAGTAGGCCACCGAGACTATCAAACAAGCATCAAAATCCATTGGCTAAGAGAACCACACATAAAAATCAAATAGAGGCTTGATTAAAGTGGCAGACCACTCCACAAACTCATCTATATTTTTATGCATGGGTTATGGAAGTTTGGCTGAAAAAGCAAAGTCATGGAGAAACAGTACACCATCTATCATTCACTACAAGAGCAACAAGCAAAAAGAATGCGACGAAGTGATGACACGAAACAAAGTACCACCTATATAGATAAAGACACTATGTACCATACAACATGGTTTTTTTTTTGTGGAAAACAACAGGAGTTGTTGGGGTATCTAAATAGGGTCATATGCCCAACAAAAGATGGATCTCCTATTTAGAGCTCTACGTTCTAGAGATATATTTTGAATATCGTCTCTAAGAATTTTTCAAGAGTCACCAAAAGAGGTTCCATGCCTCCACAAGTAAGAAATGGGTAATTAGCCATTAGCAAGACGCATCTTTCTATGTGAGAGTTTGTGGCGATGACAGCAATACCACTTTCTTCACTTAAGCTAGATCAATCAGTGTATGCAAAATGCAAAGTAAAGAGAAACAAACGGTCCCTGTCAACAAGCTAGCAAGAGATGCACTCAAGTTCAGTAAATCTATCAAGAAAAAAGAAAAATAAAAAAGTTAAGCAAAGAATGACTGGAACTGCTAAAGGTTATACAAGGGAAGTCTGGCAGAAAAACATATGATTAAAGTGTTGTCCATGAATTAACGACATTAATTCATAAATCGAAATCTTCAAACAGGAGACCTTCAAATTCATAAAGATTTGGCATAGACCTACAGGGTTAATTGTATTTTGAAAATTGACCTGTTATGTTAAAGCCAGGACAACATTCAGAAAAGCGGCAACACCACCGCCATTAGCAACAGTGGGACCAAAGGAAGGAGTAACCTAAGAGAGGAGCGAACCAAATGGAAATCGAACACATCCCCTTCAGCTCATGCAAGGATTCTAAGTTTTGGTGTGGATCTCTGACCCTTGGCAACCAACGTGCTAATATCGAACACATTCGTTTACGCATTAAGTGAAGGGGCAGTGTTAATATTGAACACACCAGTTTTAACAATTTTTTTTATAATTTATCAATTTTATCTATATCTAATATTTTTAATAATATAAAAAAGAAACCATGTTTTTTGAAAGAATGAAACCATCTGTCTTGCCGATGGATAAGCATTTTTTCAACCATCAGAATTAAATGGGTTAATCCATAATATCATAGTTCAATAATAAAATCTTTAAATAGAAATAAATACAAAAAATTATAAATAATAAAAATTATAGAAAAAATGGCTTTATATTAACCATATTAAAGAAAAATAAGTCTGCTAAATAATAATTGTTTTATTGATGTTAGAAATGAAATACAAGATTTAAAACTAACCCAAAAATAAAATCATTTTTCAATTTCATGGGGAATCGACAATTCAACCTTTTTGATCAAATGTACTAACCCTTGATGTTAGAATTTGTTGATGTTAAAATTGGCCATGAGGGCAGAGATGGAAATTTGTTGGAGTAGAGTGTCACCTCGTCTATTAAGGGAGACCTGAAACCATAGAGACATCAGAGACCCCGGGTGATCCTAGGGGTGTGGACTCTAGCGATTGTCAGTAATGCCAAGGGAAGAAAAGGAGAGATGGAGAGATTAGTGATATGAGTGAGAACTCAGTAAGAGAGCTAGAGAGCTCGGTGAGAGTGCTGGAGAGCTCAGTGGGAGAGCTGGAGTGCTCGTGAGATTTGTGTTGAGGTGTCCAATGTGTCTTGTGCATAGTAGTGTAATGCAATGTTGTGTTATCCAAATGAATGAGGGGCTCACCTATTTATAAGAGAGGGAGACATGTCTCGCACACATGGTTGGACCTCAATCCATTTATTGCTCCCTTGGTTGACACGTTATGTACACATTCTATGCACATGGTAGTCAAAGGGCCTGCATGGAATGCACTGGCATTGATGCTCTGTTCAATTTGGCCATGTGTTGCTTGTGCATGTTATGAATTGGTACCAGGTTAGCTCATCGAAATCAGGTCAGCTCGGCCTAGTCAGGACAACGTGTCAAAATGAGGTCAGCTCAACCAAGTTATGTTAGGTCAGCTCAACTAGGTGAGCCTACTTAGTCAATTGATAACTTTGCCCCCAACATGCTACTACTTAGTGATTTCTGATTGGTTCTTGGCTTTGGCCATAGCAAAATTAAATAATAAAAGTTAAAAAATAAAAAAGACACAAAAAGTCATTAATAATCTTATATATATATCTATTAATAGGAAATGGATGTTCTCTGCATCCAGGAAATTGAATCTACTCATATGAGTGACCCCACGTGAGAGAAACCCAAATCCGTAGTAAGGGATTATTACAGCAATTACCGACTATTACAGTAATTAATAGTAATTACTATAAATAACAGTAATTACTGATTACTATGGTAATTAATTACTATTTAATAACTATTGATTATTACAACAAATTTAATAAATATATAATTAGTGATTATAATTAATAATTATTGTTAATAAAAAGATATTTACTTTAAATTAAAATTATAAATTTTGTTATTAATAAATACTATTAATAAATTTAGTAATTATTGTTATATTAGAAATAACTAAAAATGTTATTAAAAGTATTGTTATTGATTATTTAATAAAATATTATAATTACTGACAATTACAGGTAAATAATGTTAATTTAATTTAATTTTGGTAATTATTAACTTAATGAATATTGTTAATAAATCCTATTCATAAATTTAATAATTATTGTTATATTAAAAATAACTAAATAGTATAATTAAAACTATCATAAATGATTATTTAATTAAATAGTATAATTGCTTATTATTATTGATAAATGTTGTTAATAACGTCTGACAACTGACCATTCAACCGTCTGCTTCGAACGAATGGCTTGTTTTGACAACAAAAATTACAAGCAAAAATTTACGAAATCGTTCTAGCCATCGGTTTTTGAGTCAACGGTTCGAACAGACGGTCTATTCTAACAACAAAAAATTATAGGCAAAAAATTAAGTGTGTGAGGTACTTTAAGCAGTATCATACGTGTTAATTCAAGTGTGTGACTAATACGACTCAAAAACGGAACCATGGCCACTGGTTTTTGGGTTGACGATTCGACCATTTGGTTTGAATGGATGGCCCGTTCTGACAACAAAAAATTACAAGCAAAAAATCATGGAACCATTCTGATCACTGGTTTTTGGGTCGACGGTTCGATCATCCGATTCGAACGGACGACCCATTCTGACAACAAAAATTACACACAAAAAATTGAGTGTGAGATCCATTAAGCAGTATCATATACATGTTATGTCATTCAAGCGTGTAACTCATACGATCCAAAAATGGAACTGTTCTGGCCACCGGTTTTCGAGTCGATGATTTGACCGTCCGGTTCGAATGGCCAAAAACCATTGAACAGGTCAATGGGTTGAAGGTTTAACCACTCAAGTCAATGAGTCGTTGACCGATTCAACGATTTTTTGCCAAGGACTAGGATTGGGGTAAAATAGAACTGGTTGTCTGGACAGTTCCAATTAAAAAAATAAAAAAAAAATGGACGACCCATTTTTTACAACAAAAATTACATGCAAAAAATTGAGTGTGTGAGGTCAATTAAGTAGTATCATGCGTGTTATGTCATTCTAGCATGTGACTCATACGACCTGAAAACAAAACCATTCTGGCCACCGGTTTTTGGGTCAACGATTTGACTGTTCGGTTCAAACGAATGGCACGTTCTGACAACAAAAATTAAAAAAATATAAAAACGACCAAAAACCATTAAACGGGTCAATGGTTCGACCACCCGGGTCAATGGGTCATTGACCGATTCAACGATTTTTGGCCAGGGACCAAGATTAGGATAAAACAGAACCGGTTTCCTAGATGGTTCCCAATTAAAAAAATAAAAAAATGGCCAAAAAACCATTGAACGGGTCAATGGGTCAATAGTTCGACCACTCGGGTCAATGGGTCATTGACCGATTCAATGTTTTTTGGCCAGAGACTAGGATTGGGGTAAAACAGAACCGGTTTTTTGGTTGGTTCTTGGGTCAAAATGTCCATCCATCCGGGTCAACGGTAGTTCGAAAACCATGGTTTTTATGCTTTTGGATTTTCATTATTCAAATGTTTCTTCTACTGTGGGCTTTATTTGAGTGTGTGCAGTACATTCCTTTTCTTTCATTTTCTGCTTTTGTTTTTGTTTGTTTTTTTTTTTTTGGTCTTCTTCTTCAAGATCCTCCAAAACGGTCTAGGGTTTACCACCATTTTATTTCTTCCCTTTTGTTTTTTCTTTGGGTTTTCTTGTGCAATTTTGTTTTTAATTTTCTTACAAGACGATCTGTTTTATCTCTTTCTTTGATTGCATGTATGTTTAGCTCCGTCTCAAAGCAGAACTTTGGACTCGATTTTTTGGTATTTTTTCCTTGGTTTTTCCAATTTGGTGGATTTACCGCCAATTTTTTATGTGTTTAAGGTCACTTTGGATTTATCTTTCAAGGTTTTGGAATCCCTTGCAATGTCCACCCTTCCCATGACTACGACTACAAAATTATTTTGTCTAATTATTGACACCTTGGAAAAACAACCCAAAAGCAAAACCATTCTGGCCACCGGTTTCCAGGTTGACAATTCGACCGTCCAGTTCGAACGAATGGTCCGTTTTGACAATAAAAATTAAAAAATAAAAAAATAATAATTAAACATTGATTGTTTTTATTGATGATGCAAATGAAATATAAAATTATAATAACTCAAAAATGAAATTAAAAAATGATATTATATTCCTAGTGACAGATCAATAGTTCAACCTTTGGGATCAAATGTGTAAATCTATTATATTATAATTAAATAATAAAAATGTAAAAGATAAATAAATAACACAAAAAATACAAAAGCCTTGTAAAAAAGCATTTGGACATATTTCTACTATATCATATTAAAGAAAATAAATGTAATAAACAAAAATTGATTTTATTGACGATAGAAATGAAATGCAAAATTTAAAACTAAGCCAAAAGTGAAATTATTTTCTATTTGGTGGCAGGTCAATTGTACAACTTTTCAAGTCAAAAGTGTCAACCCTTGATATCATAATTAAATAATTAAAATATAAAATATAAAAACACAAAAATATTACAAAACAATTACCAAGTTTCATTGAAAACATTTGAGCACATCTCCAATATCTTATACTAAACATATTAAAGAAAAATAAGGGTGATAAAGAAGATTTTTTTTATTGATTATGGAAATAAAATATAAAATTTAACATTGACCCAAAATATAATGGTTTTCCTGTTTGGTGGCAACTCAACAATTCAACCTTTAGGGTCAAATGTGTCAAACCTTGATTCATAGTTAAATAATAAAAATTAAGAAAGATAAAAAACACAAAAAAAAATATGAAAAATAAAGAAAATATAGAAAACATTTGGGCACACATCATATATTCATCGTATTAATAAAAATAAGTGTCATAAATAAGAATTACTTTTAAACAAAAAAATATATAAAAAATTTTGAAATTTACCATCACCGTTGTTTGTTAATGTGTATGTGTTTGGTTTTTCCATTAATAATTTCAATTAATTCGATTTTGATTTATCCAGTTCAGTTTTTAAATGAATAAACTGAACACTCATCCCTAAGGCATCAACTAGTGAACTGGTTTTGTACGTTTCCTTCATAATATTTATATCTTTACAGTGGGATATGAAATTATTAATGGAATCAGCTGAATGACCCTTGGAACCAATTTAACGGTTATTTGTGGCCCTTCATCTACCAACCCTTTTCGCTGTGTTTGATTTCAAGGAAAAAGTAGGAAAAGGAAAGAAAAGGTAGGAAAATCTTTACAAATCTTGTATAAGTTTCCCTACCTTTTCCTTCAAACAAAGCATAGCCTTTGCTCATGACTTGCAGACTGCAGTAAAACAGTGCAGAAGCTCTCCCAAGTGGGCCCTAAGCGCCTATTTGAGAGGGCCATTAGTTAGTGACTTCTGACTTTGTGAGGTGAGTTCTTCCTAGACAGTTCATGAGCTATGCTTGGTGAAAACTCCATAAAGCCCGAAAATAGCTACTTTTCAGCCAAAATAGGAGCTTTCCGCTTCAGCCCTCCCAAACAGACCCTAGGCATGAACACACCAACCCTTGACTAAAATTCAGACAACATCATATGATCTGCTTTTCTATTTCAATCGCTAATGTGTCTGTGTTTAATTGGAGCGGTGGGGATTGTAATGAAGTGCATGTACACATACACTGTCAGAGTGATCGATCCCCATTTCAATCGCTGATGAGTCACGTTCTAAATGGGAGGGACTGATGACGACGAGCCTAAACTGTTTGAACCACTATCAACATTGGTTCTATTGGCGTTGCTTCCTTTAAAGTGATCGATCTCCATTGGTTAAACAAAAAGAATATCAGAAAGTAATTAACACAGCAAAGTAAATGAGAAGATAAACTGGCTTCGGCTACTTGGTTCACCAAGTTCCTTTGTATTTATAGAGTTCACAAGAGTTCTATTTTACATAGATCTCATACAAGATAGACTTTGTATATGGATCAAATTAGTAAGACTCCTAAGTGGAATACAATTAAAAGATCTAGAAATCAAGTTAATTTGTAACTACAAGAGTAGATATCTATCTTTTATTGTCCTTATCCTTGCTAGATCTGGAACTGGATATGTCATCTCCAATAAGGTTGATTTTTTTTTTATTTCGTTTGTGATTGTTAAAGTGAGCCGAGTAAGGGCAGTTTAATCTTTGTAAAGGTTATTAGAACCTAATAAACATTAGGGGGTCGAATGAACAGTGTACGAATCAGTTTTGACTAAACCCTCATGTTCTCTCTTTCTCTTTTCTTCTTCTTCATCTTCTTCTTCCTTCTCTCCTGGTTTGGGTTACTGTAGCTGCATTCGAAACATGGTATCAGAGCGAGGTTCCTGACCTGCTTCAATTTGTAAAGCATCTCAGTTGTGTTCGTGACACCTTCTTCTTCATTTCTGGTTAGTTAATGGAGAGAACTAGTTCGCCCTAGGTCTGAGACATCACAACTCGTTTCTCTCCGCTGCACACAGTCTTCTTCATCAAGGAAAGTGATTTCAGCAGTGAATGGTTGGTTGATACTCTAAAAGGAAGGTTGGTTATCTAGTCCTTTTGTGTTGTTGCTATTTCTGGGTAGAAACCCTCCAAGAATCAGTTAGTACTGATTAAAACCTAGAGAACTAGGTTCATTGTTGCCCTAGAACGGGCTGTGTACAGTAGCCGAATGGTGTAGGGGCTGCTGTAAGTGGTTGAGTGGGTTAGGGCTGCTGCAGGTGGCCGAGTGGTGTAAGGTGTAATGTAGTGACCTAGCCGAGTTCTTTGTGGTTGTGTAATGTCTTCTTAAATGTGTTAAACAAGTCTGAACTGGGTGTAGCAGATTTGACTGTGTTATGGAGCTTGTGGTGCACAACTTCTATTGAGTGGTTGTAAAAGGGCCTACATGTGATTAGTGAGTGCTAAATTGATGCTTATGTGGTTCGTGGGTTTGTGAAGACAGCAGTAGTGTGAATAAGAACAAGGCGTGGGCTCTCACTGTTATGTTTAGGGGCTGCAATAGGTGCTGAAATATCAAACTGTGAATAACATTAGTCAGCTTATAGCTGAGAAGTCAGGTTAGAGGCAACTGTGAAAGAGTATAATGGCAGCAATAGGAGATGGGTACAATGATCAGAAACCTAGTGTGGTGGTTTCCCCTGACTACCTAGGGGCCTCAATTAAATTGAATGGGAAAAACTACGTTCCATAGGCTAAATCTATGGAAGTTTTCTCAAGGCAAAGAGGAAAGTGAAGCATGTAAAAGATGAGAAGCCACCGGCTGACTCTCCAGGGTTTGATGATTGGGAACAAGAAGATGCTCAAATCATGACATGGCTGTGGAATAGTATGGAGCCCAAAATTAGTGCCAACTTCATGTTCCTTGATACGGCTAAGGATATATGGGAGCATGCTAAGAAATATATTCTGGACAAGATAACACAACAAGAGTATATCAGCTTTATCAGGAGTACTTTGATTTACAACAAGGAAACCAAAACACTAGAAGAGTATTATGCCTACATGAAGAATATAAGAAATGAACTCAATGTCTATCATCCCCTCACTCCAGATATTAAAGTTCAACAACAGCAAAGGGAACAACTAGATGTTACAAGATTTTTAGTGGGGTTGAAGTCGGAGTATGAACCAGTTAGTGCCCAAATATTAGGGGGCTCTTCTCTTCCTACACTTGAGGAAGTATTCTCAAGGCTTCATAGAATTTCTTTGGGACAGACAGAGAACTCCACACAGTCTGATAGATCAGCACTTGTAACAGCTAGAGGAAGTGGACATAGTACAAGAGGGGGAGGTCATACTCCCCGAGGAGGTCGTGGCAGTTCCATGATTGGTCGGGGTGGTCGTGACTCTGGGGGAGGCCGTGGTAGAGGGAAGAATAACTCCACAAGGAAGTGTACTCATTGTAGTAGGGAAGGACACACAGTGAATTTCTGTTATGACCTACATGGCCCTCCTTCTAAATGGGCTAATCATGCTGTAGCAGGTGAGGTTGATATTAGTGATAGTAACAGGCAGACCAAACTCCTTCCACATCTACATCTACATCTACTTCTGGGAGGGAGATGATGATGTACCGCGCGATGAGTATGAATGGTTCCTTCAAACTACTTCACAGCATACCACTGCCACACTTGCCCAATCAGGTATTACTTGCATGTCATCTAAAACCCCTCCCTGGATTATTGACTATGGAGCCTCAGATCATATGACTGGGACTCCAGGTGTGTTCTCTTCTCTTTCTGAAACCTCCACATCACAAACTGTTACACTTGCCAATGGGTCCTCATCTCCCATCTGTGGTGTTGGTAATGTTGACATGGCTTCTATGCCTTTATCATCTGTTTTATATGTACCTAAGCTTCCATTCAATCTTATGTCTGTTAGTAAAATAACCAAATCTCTTAACTATTCTGTTACCTTCTTTCCTTCCACTTGTGTTTTTCAGGATCTCAAAACGGGGAAGAAGATTGGTGGGGGGCATGAAGCTGGTGGATTGTATTATCTTGACGGTGGTGGATCTTCAATTGCTCTTCAAACTTCACTTACTCCTCTACAATGGCATTGCCGACTGGGACATCCATCTCTCAAGGCTCTCAAGATTTTGGTCCCGCCATTGAGTCATTTGTCAGTTTTGCAATGTGAGTCATGTCAGTTTGGGAAACATCGTCGTGTGTCCTTCAATCCAAGAGTTGAGAGTCGTATGTTGAGTCATTTTTCTTTGGTTCATTTAGATGTTTGGGGTCCAATCAAAATAGAGTCTTATAATGGGTACAAGTATTTTGTCTCCTTTATTGATGATTGTTCAAGAATGACATGGATTTACTTAATGAAAAAAAGAAGTGAATTGTTTTCCATTTTTCAAAAATTTCATGCTGAAATACGCACACAATTTGGTGTTTCAATCAAAATTCTCCGTTCAGATAATGGCCGTGAATACTTTCTTACTTCATTTCAACAGTATTTAGAACAGTATGGCATTATTCATCAGACCTCATGTGCATTCACCCCTCAACAAAATGGGGTAGCTGAACGGAAGAACCATCAGCTTCTTGAAACTGCTCGGTCTATTCTTCATCACATGAATGTTCCTAAACGGTTTTGGAGTGATGCTGTACTCACTGCATGTTTTCTCATTAATCGGATGCCCTCTTTCATCCTTCATGGTCAGTCCCCCTTTTCTATCTTGTTTCCCACTTTATCTCCATTCCCATTAACTTCTCGTGTCTTTGGTTGTGTGTGCTTTGTCCACAATCTGAGTCCTGGAATAGACAAGCTAGATGCACGCTCAATTAAATGTGTCTTCCTTGGCTACTCACGGACTCAAAAAGCGTACAAGTGTTATAATCCCATTACCCGGAAGTGTTATGTCTGCCCTGATGTCATCTATTTTGAGTTTGTCCCCTTCTTCTTAAGTCTTTAAACACCTTCGTCTCCACCCGTACTTCCTCTTCCTCTTTCTGTCAGTGATCCAGTTCCAGATGTTGTTGTTGGAGTAGACTCATCACCTCATCCAGTGCAGATCACCACCGAACGACCACCAATCCGGCAAGTGTATACAGGTCGAATGACACCAGCCCCTCCTCCAGCTTCTACCTCATCTGCGGATCCTCTCATGGCTCCTATTGTTGAACCTTCAGACCTTGACCTACTCATTGCCTTACGGAAAGGTAAACGCAGTTCTATCCTCCATCCCATTTCCAATTTTGTTTCATTATCTCGTCTTTCTACCTCACATCGCCAGTTTGTTTCACTTTTGTCCTCTATTTCCATACCTAACAATGTTCAAGAAGCTATTAGTTCACCTGAGTGGCGGCGGGCAATGGAGGAGGAACTTTCTGCTCTTCAATATACTCAAACATGGGAACTTACTACTCAACCACCTGGTAAGCATGTTGTGGGTTGTAAATGGGTGTATACTGTGAAATACTTGTCAGATGGTAGTGTGGAGCATCTGAAGGCCAGACTTGTTGGTAAAGGTTACTCACAGTTGTATGGAGTGGACTACATAGAGACATTCTCTCTGGTGGCTAAGATTGGTTCTGTTCGTGTACTAATTTCCTTGGCAATTATGTATGATTGGCCTCTGTTTCACCTTGATATAAAGAATGCCTTCCTCCATGGTGATCTTGTGGAGGAAGTATATATGGAGCAACCACCTGGGTTTGTTGCTCAGGGGGAGGATGGTAAGGTATGCAGATTGAAGAAGGCAATTTATGGATTGAAACAATCGCTGCGTGCTTGGTTCGGGAAGTTCAGTGAAGTGGTGAAGAGTTTTGGAATGAAGCAATGCCAGGTTGATCACTCAGTGTTCAGCTATGACTCAGAAGGTGGGAAGATCCTATTAGTGGTCTATGTGGATGATATTGTCATTACTGGCAGTGATAAATTGGGGATTGGCAAACTAAAGGTATTTCTGCAAAATCATTTCCAAACAAAAGATCTTGGAACATTAAAGTATTTCTTGGGAATAGAAGTTACCAGGTCAAAACAAGGTGTAAATCTGTGCCAAAGAAAATATGTTCTTGATCTATTGGAAGAAACAGGATTAATAGGTGCAAAACCGGCTGAGACCCCTATGGAACCAAATGTTAAGTTGGGCAGTGATACAAGAGAAGTATTTGAAGATCTTGGAAGGTATAGACGACTAGTGGGAAAGCTGAACTATCTGACTATCACGAGACCTGACATATCCTTTGCAGTCAGTGTGGTGAGCCAATTCATGAAGAACCCTCGTATACCTCACTGGGATGCAGTTCTTAGAATTGTAAGGTATCTGAAAGGAGCTCCAGCCCGTGGTCTATTGTATAAATCAGGAGGAAAACTTGAAGTAGTGGGGTATACAGATGCAGACTGGGCAGGTTCAGTGAATGATAGAAGATCTACTACAGGCTATTGCACATTCCTTGGAGGAAATCTTGTGACGTGGAAGAGTAAAAAGCAGACAGTTGTGGCCAGAAGTAGTGTTGAAGCTGAGTATAGGGCCATGGCACATACTACCTGTGAGTTAGTGTGGTTGAGGAATCTTCTACAAGAAATTGGGTTTCACATGGATAAACCTATGAGACTATATCGTGACAACCAAGTTGCACTCCATATCTCATCCAATCCTGTATTTCATGAGAGAACAAAGCACATAGAGGTTGATTGCCACTTTGTGAGGGAGAAGGTCCTTGCTAGAGAGATAAACACAGAACATGTGGGCTCGAATGATCAATGGGCAGATTTGTTTACAAAAACTCTAAGCTCAGGGAAAGTGAACTATCTATGTAACAAGCTGGGATTATATGACATATATTCTCCAGCTTGAGGGGGAGGGTTAAAGTGAGCAGAGTAAGTGCAGTTTAGTCTTTGTAAAGGTTATTAGAACCTAATAAACATTAGGGGGTCGAATGAACAGTGTACGAATCAGTTTTGACTAAATCCTCATGTTCTCTCTTTCTCTTTTCTTCTTCTTCCTTCTCTCTTGGTTCGGGTTACTGTAGCTGCATTCGAAACAGTGATATATAATTTCTAAGTTGTATTTTGACTCGACCTGATTCTGAGACATTGATATAATCTATAAGACAGAGGAAATGAAGGATTTCAGTTTATTTTGTACAGTATTTTTGTAAAAATTTGTATTCAACTTATTTTCATTCATATGTTTTTCTTTGATAATTGATAGGCTAATTCCATCACATTTTTTTCATTTTCTTTTCCTTCATTTATCTTTAAAATTTGTACTTTTAATTTGTTCTCTAATTTCTTGTATGTGAGAAAATCTGGAGTATTCTTGAGAGTTCTCTAATAATATCATATCATATCATCATAAGCATGTAGGGTCGAAGAGAACCTAAGGGGATGATCTTTTTTGGGATTTTGAGAGGGAGGAAAGTTGGTCAATGGGATTTTGGTTCTCATTGATCAAAAATCTTATGTTCTTTCTTCAGATTCATGTAGGGACCAGGGAAAGTTTATTTTCCTAGGTATTACTTACCCGGGTAAGTGATACCCATCTCCTAGGTGGGTAAAATAACTTTCCCACCTAGGGGAAAGTTGACAGCACTTGAATGGGACAAAAATATCCCTTTTAATAATGGATTTTTATGGATAAAATGGGCATTGCCTTATTTACTTGGAAAATAAAAGAACATGGGTAAATGCACTTACCCAGATAAGTGTTTCCTAGAAAAAATTTACCTAGATAATTACATTTACCCAGATAAATAACTTGTCGAAAAGCAAACGGGGCAAAGAGTTAAATACACTTCGCATACTATACCTGGCAGAGCATTGTAGATTTATAGGAGGCCAATGCATGATAATAATAATAAAAAAAAAAACTAGATGACCACTACCGTAATTACAAATACCATGTTTGAATAACATTTTGGATTAAGATTATAATCCTAATGCCGTTTTCTAATAGGATTCATATGCCGAGTGTAACATTGCACTAATTCCAAATATAAATTGTATATGGTTCCAAGTGTAACGGTGTCTGGAAAGTGGTGGCTACCATGTGCCAAGTAATACGGAGAAAACCCAAGGCAACGTAAGATAAATGACTATTGTCAAGGATGAAAGTAAATGTAAAAAGTTAAATAAGGGTTAATTTGGAAAGAGTATAAATATAAATATGTAGACTGCAAAACCTTGTATTTTGTTTTCTTTTTCATGTATTTATATTGTATATATTTGTATTTGTACTCTTTCCAAATATGTGGAGTGCAAAACCTTGTATTTTGTGTTATTTTATATGTTCACACTGTATAAATTTGTATTTGTACTCCTTCCAAATTGAGTCTAAAGGCTGTATTTAGTTGCAGTGCAATTTTATTTGTACTAGTACAAATGTATGTGAGTGCAAATGAGAAAAAAATGCAAATTGTCATTTAAATTTGTTTTGGATTTTACTTCATTCTGCTTCATGTCTTAATTTACTTCATTTTTACTACAATCAAACAAGATAAGCTAAAATTTGAAAAAAAAAAGGTCAGAATTTACACTCAAATCATTTGCATTGTCATAGTTTTTGCATCAGTACAAATTTATTTGCATTGCAACCAAACACAGCCTAAGGAACAAGACAAAATTGCCTCAATTAACAACTAAGTAATGTGCAAACCAAATGTTGGACACCTAGGAAGCTAAATTGCAAATGATCTAGCCAAAAAAAATTAAGGGAGTGCACGTTGAAATGAGGTCTGATGTCGCACAATCTGGATGCTCCCTTGTTTACTGTGACTCGGATTCTGACTGGATATCTATTTGGTCGAGCCGAACTGTAAGGACTGAGCTGATGTGTGCTGCAAGGGATAGAAGGTGAGAGTGCCCAGGTGTCTTTTACACGGGTAGGGCACTCCGATGCTTAAGCATTGATGTTCTAGAAGTTCTTTAAGAGAGAGAGAGCTCTAGATGGTTTAGTGCGTGTACCTTTTTGAGTGGATTTGGGTGCCTTTTATAGGTTCCTGGACTCAGGGGATTCAGGGTAATGGCCTTGAGCTCTTGGTGGAGCCATTTTCCTATTTTCCTAGCACATTAATGTGTCAGTTATTGGATCTTCACAGAGGTTACAATCTAAGTAAAGTTGAGGCGTGCGACATGGTGAGCCATTATAACAGTCGCGCTATCGACCTTTCTAGGTGAGTTTAACCTGAGCGAGGTGCTGCAAGATAACTTACCAAAATGGTCTGCTGACTTAGCGCCGAAGTGTCATCTGGAAGCCACGTGTCGTCGTACGACTGGGAGGACCAAATTACTCCTCATCAATTGCCCCCCACTCTTGAGCCGGCGTCAGCTCGATGAAGAGAGTTGCTCTTAGTGGGGGTAATTGGTCTGGGTGGACCGCAGGTCACTTGCTTTATTAGCTCAGTCTGATGTTGGACAGGCCATGGTTTCTTCTTCAATCGTCAAATCTAGAGAGAGGAGAGGGCACGCGCGGGAAAGGATTTCAAAGAGGCGCGCGCCAATTTTCAATTTTTGAAAAGGGTAGTGCTCAGTTGGGCATGCAAATTTGGAATTTAAACTTCCAGCGCGCGCCGCTAGCTGTAATCCAGTTGTCGGCGCGTCTACACCATAGATCTTCGCTATAAGTATGGGGTCCCCCATTGAGGTCCCCACTCACACTATTCTTCCCTTGGAGTTTTCTGAGTAGTGCTTGATCAAAGGAGGTTGTGAGCTGAGCTAATCTGTTAGTTCGAGCTCTGCTTTCTATTGGTCTGAGTCCTGTCGTCGTCATCTTCAGTCTTCCTTCATTTTCTCCGGTGAGTACCCTGCTTCTCACAATGTCTGGTAGTGCATCTAGGGGTAGGCTGTCCGATGATAGGTCGAATAGCGAGGCAAGATCCTCGGGGGAGGGCTCGATTGGAGTGTACTGTTATGGTTCCTTAGTACGAAAGAGGCATGAGGTTGAGCGGGTAATAAATATGTTCGAACCGACCGAGCTGTCTGGGGAAGAGATAGTTGATTTGTGTCATAGGTACCAGATCCCTAATGAGTATCAATGGATTAAGCCGGCTGTTGACCACTATCCTTGGGACCATAACCATGACACTTTGTGTCTATGAGGAGACATTAGATGCTGGTCTTCACTTCCCCCTTCACCCTTTTGTAGTCATTGTCTTAAGGTGTTATCATGTATCACTGGGTCAGCTCGCCCCTAATGCAATTCGGACCTTGGTCGAGCTGATCAGCTTGTGCCACCACCGGAATTTTTCGTTGAGTCTTGAGGTCTTCTCCACTTCGGCTCACATGCAGAGGATCTTGGGCCCTTTCTGTTTTTATCTTCCCTTTTGCCACAGGAGGAAGGTATTAGTCAATTTCCCCAACAAAGTCAAGGGGTGGAAGAAGAGGTTTTTCTTTCTCGCTAAAGATGGTGGTTGAGTTGTAGACACCACTTGGAATAGTAATTGTCAGAGTGTTGCTGAGAGTCAAGATGTCGAGCTATAGGTCGTGCTTCAGGAGCTCATCCAGGAAAAGGTTCAAGTAGAAGGGTTTCTGGCCGAGCCCATGCTTGTACAAGCCGTCCTGAGTCGCATAGGTTGGTGGGCCGTTAGGGAATAAAATCTGTACTTTGTATTTCTTTTTGTGTCTTATTTTGACATTCTAACGGTTTGTCTTTTTCTTAGGTATGGCGAGTTTGGCTTTCATGATGGCGGTTGACAGGGATAAGAGGTCATCTAGGAAGAAGCAGAGGGCAGATCCTCGTTCTTCTACTAGGGGGACCTCGGCTAGTGTCGAGGTGACTTTGCCCAACTCTTCTCCTCCCGTCGTTGACTTAGAGGGAGATGACAAGCCGACGTGTACTAATCAATACCCAGGCCCTACCACCTTCCAACCTCAGGCCATCCAGGAGGAGCCTAAGGCTAGCCCCTATGTCGAAGATATCCCTCTCTTTATTCCTTGCGTTGCCGATGTCTCTATGTTGAACCGGTTGTATAACCCTCGTGTAGGTCTCCAGATGGCTAGAGGTATGCTTCTTCCCAAGGATATGTGCCATTACAGCAAGCTGGACCCCGTCAATGCCGGAGCTCGGATGACCTAGTGCATCGTCCAAGTTTGTCTTTCTATAAATTCTTTGTACTTTTTTGGGAGGTATCTTATTATGATTGTGATCTTTGTAAGCAAATACCTTCGAGCATATCTTATTGGACCACATTCATTTTGGCCAAAAGGAGAGAGTCAGCTTGCAGGAGATCATCAGTTTGCTTCAGGCCGAGATGCAAAGACTCTAGATGGATTCTAAGGAGGACTATTGGCGCTTCCATGAAGTGAACCAGAATTTGCAATGTGAGTTAACCAAGGCACAATGCGGGCTGGCAGAGGCCCAGGCTCAGCTAGAGAAGAGGCAGTCTAAGTATGCTCAGGATATGCGCCGAACTGGGGAGGAAGCTGTTGCTCGCTATCTGAAATCCCCAGAGTACGAGAAGCAGAGGGCGGAGGACGACATCCCTTCAATGAAGAAGGGTTTCGAGCTATGTCGCCGCTATTTGAAAGCGCTACATCCTTCTTTTGACTTCAGTTCTTTCTCTATGCGTAATGTACCGGGTGACCTCATTACACAATAGGTGGATGAGGAGCCCTTGACCCCTGAGGAGGAGGAGGATGATGATGGAGAAGAAGGGAATAAGGAGGGCGATGAGTAGCTCGACAAGTTTGTTGGTGGTGTTCTTCTATTGTTCTGGGAGCCGGTGTGCTCTCATAAGTTTCTCTAGGGCTTGTATGCCCTGTTATTGTCCGAACCATGAAAATTTTTCTTCTTTCCTTCTTTTTTCATTTTTTCAACATATGTACGACCACTGGCCTTCTTCTATCTTTTATTGGAACTCAGAATTTTCACAACTTAGCCTTGTTACTGTTTATTTAGCTCAGCTATTTTCTTGTTCATTCAGCTTAGCCGAATTGTCATCACACAAGTTGAATATGTTTCTATAGTTTTAGCTCGTTGATTTTATTTTCTGTGATTTTTTGCTGAGCTGTTGGCTAATCTTGGAGTGCCTTAGAGAACTTTAGTGAACTCGCAAACGTAGCTTGAAACACTTCACTTCAAAGGTAATACTTGCGCAAGTTGTCTACATTCCAAGCCCGGGGTACTGCCTTCCCTTCGAGTGTTTCAAGCTCGTATGCATTTCCACCTATCACTCTGGAGAATCTGTAAGGACCTTCACAGTTCGGACCGAGCTTTCCTACACCAGGCTCAGGCACCATAATTTTCATGAGTACTAGATCACCTATTTTGAATTGGCGTCTCTTAACTCAGGCATTATAGTATTGAGCCACACTTTGTTGGTATGCTGCAATTCGAATGTAGGCCAGGTCTCTTACCTCTTCTATTAGGTCGAGATTTATTCATAGATATTCTTCATTGGTCTCCTCGCAGAATGCTTCAGATCGCAGTGTTGGTACTTCCATCTCCGATGGTATTACCACCTCAGTCCTGTACATCAAGCTTAAAGGTGTTTCACTAGTTGTTGTTTTGGTAGTTGTTCGGTAGGCCCATTGCACACTGGGTAGTTCATCCACCCACAAACCCTTAGCTCGGGAGAGTCGAGCTTTGAGGCCGCGGAGGATAGCCGTGTTGGTTACTTCGGCCTAACCGTTAGCTTGGGGATGAGCAACCGAGGTGAAATTCTGCCCTACTCCCATTTGTGCACACCAATCCTAAAATTTGATGTCTTCAAATTGCTTCCCATTATCCGAAATCAGTACTCTCAATAGGTCGAACCTATAGACGATAATCCTCCAAAAGAAGTTTTGGGCATTGTGAGTTGTTATGGTGACTAGTGGTTCAGCTTTCACCCACTTTGTAAAGTAATCTACCGCCACCACTAGGTCCTTTTTCTGACCTTTCGCTTGTGGGAAGGAACCTAGCAAGTCTATGCCCCATTGTGTGAAGGGCCACAGGCTCATTAAGTATTTCAGGTCAGCCACAGGATGGTGCAGGATGTTGGCATGTCGCTGGCACTTATCACATTGTTGTGCCAACTCGATGACCACATTTGCTTTCATGGTGGGCCAACAGTACCCTTGTCGCAGGGCCTTCTAAGCTAGGGCCCTGCCCCCCAGGTGTCCTCCACGTAGCCCTTCATGGATCTCATGTAATACTCAATCTACCTCAGCTCAGTGTAGGCACCGGAGGTATGGCAACGTGAAAAAACTTCTATAGAGCTATTCACCTACTATCATGTAGCGAGCTGCTTCTCGTTCTATCTGTCAAGCTGCATTTCGTTCTTTCGGCAATATACGCTACTGGAGGTAGTCAAAGATTGGATCTATCTAGCTCAACTATATAGTCAATATTTGGGCGACCTCTTCCACCCCTTTCTCTATCGACATCAAGGTAGCTCTTTTATGTAGATTGTTCTTTTGGTCGAGTCCATTGCACTTGCCAACCTACTAGAGGTAGTCAAAGATTGGATCTATCTAGCTCAGCTATATAGTCAATATTTGGGCGACCTCTTCCACCCCTTTCTCTATCGACGGCAAGGTAGCTCTTTTATGTAGATTGTTCTTTTGGTCGAGTCCATTGCACTTGCCAACCTGGAGAGGGCATCAGGTTCTGTGTTTTCCGATCTCGGGATTTGTTGGATATACCAATAATGGAAGCCGGGCAGGAGTTCCCTCACCTTGGCTAGATACGCCGACATGGCGGGTTCTCGGGCCTTATACTCACCATTCACTTGGTTTACCACAAGTTGGGAGTCACTACAGACCACAAGATGTTTGGCCCTGACTTCTCTTACTAGCGCCATTCCAGCTATATGCGCCTCGTACTCAACCTCGTTGTTTGAAGCTCGGAATATAAACTGGAGCACGTATTCCAGTTTCACCTCACTAGGTCCATAGAGTATCAGCCGAACTCCGCTTCCACTTTGATTGGACGATCCGTCCACATGGAGTATCTAGGGCTCCTCATCCCAGCTCGTGATCTCGCGAGTTGGAGTAGGTGCTGCACTAGTTGAAGCCTCCAACGGGGTTACGAGCTCGGTCACTTCAAGGGTCGACAAGCTGAAGGTACACTCGGCAATAAAGTCTACCAGAACCTGCGCTTTTATTGTTGGTCGCGGCTCATAATGGATGTCGTATTCACTAAGCTTCATGTCCCATTTCGTGAGTCTTCCTGAGACCTTGGGCTTTTGAAGGATTTGCCTCTGGGGTCGATCGGTCAGGACTACAATGGTATGTGCCTGGAAGTAGGGCCTTAGCTTTCGAGCTACCAATACTAGCACAAAGGCGAGCTTTTTTATGTCTTGGTACCTAGTCTTAGTAGTGTGCAGGAATTTGCTCACTTAGTAGATAGGTCATTGTACTTTATCTACTTATCTTATTAAGATGGAGCTAACTTCCTCATCACTCGCGGAAAGGTAAAGTTTGAGCTTGTCCCTGACCTCGGGTTTGGTCAACAGGGGAGGCGAATTGAGGTACCTTTTCAACTCATCGAAAGTGAGTCGGCATTCTTCAGTCCACTCAAAATTTTGGTTTTTCTTTATGGATTTAACTACCATATCATAAACATAGCACTCCATTTTATTTCCAATTAAGTCAGAAGAAACATGATTTACAAGTCGCTAAAAAGTAGCTGCAACGTTTTTTAGTCCAAAGGGCATAACTTTGTAACAATACAAACCCATTCCCATTCTAGGTGGAATGGGATTCCCCTCCAGAAAAGGAATGAACCATTCTGATTCCAATTCTAGACTCCTATTCCCTCGAACCAAACAGACCCTTAGTTCTTTCATCATTTTTCAAATTACCCCGCCCCCATCATTTTTATTAGAATTGGCCCATCCTAATAAAAATATTGGTTCCATAGTGCACGATCTGGTTACTCCTACTTGGATGGTAGTTCAGACGTCGGTCTACTTAAGTGGTTAATCGAATTGTAAGAGAACACGATTAAAGGACCCAGGGTGGCTTACCCAGTGTGGGCACTCCAACGCTTAAGTTAGTGAAGAGTGTAATGCGAGATAAAGAGCTTTGTAAGCAAGAGAGCTAAAGAGCTAATATAGTGTGCAAGGTTCAAAATATCAATATGCCTGATACGCTGGTAGGGGCGTATTGGGCGTTTTGATACTTGTTTTTTTTTTCAAAACTAGTTTAGGGGAGCCGGTCTAGGACCCCTCCATCCCCTGAACCGGTCAGACCCCCGATACACCCACTGTAGGGGCATATCGGAAGGGTTTCAGAATGGTACGTATAAGCCAATACGGGCCATTACATAACGATACTTTGAACCTTGATGGTGCATACCTTATAAAGTTGGAGTGAAGCCCTCATATAGGTGAGGTGCCATAGGCCTCACGAAATACATCCAAGATCCCTAGCCCGCGTTACCCAGAGTTCGTTTCACACCCGAAGATGGACTTCATGTGAACTGATAAGTCTTATCGGGTCCGTCCAATTTGGGTGGAATAAGGATAAGGCTTGTAGACATGCGGCATGATCCTAGAAAGGTCAGAGACACCTGGCTAGCTTCTAGAAGTGGGTTGTGTGGCACCTCAGTAGGTTGAGTCACCACAATCTGCCCGAACCTCGGTCTTGGCTGAGGTGCCCGAGGTACTCGAGTTAACCTGGCCTACTGAGGTGGTCTGAAATGTTGAGTTGTCATCCAATCATCAAGTCGTTCCACGTGACCGCATGCTAATAGGTTGGGCCAAGTTAACAGTACAGCCCAAGTTCAGTTACAATGGCAATCTTCTCCCGGTCGGCTAGGTTCATCCAAATTTGATTGTAACTAGAGTAAGTGTCCATGAAGCTTAGAAACTCGTGCCCCAAGGTCATGTCTACCAGCGGTCTATTCTGGGAAGTAGGAAAGTATCCTATGGGCAGGCTCTATTGAGGTCAGTGTAGTCGATGCACATGCACCATTTGCCGTTGGCCTTTTTCACGAGCATAGAATTGGCTACCCAACTTGGGTATTGGACCTCTCTAACTTGTAAGCAATCATAGTTGGGTCTATGTCGGGCATTTCAGGTGTCGACCATGCAAAAACATCTAAATTACTAAGTAAAAAACTTATAGGTGTAGACTGAAGTGGTTCGTTCAAGCGAGCACCGATCTGGATAGTCTTCGTGAACTCGGTGTCGAAGACTAGGAGTAGGATTGTATCTTCCAACGGTGCAACTCACTCATCAATATGCTCGAGGGGCGGCTCCAGCTCGACATCGTCTGCCAGCTTTGCTTTTCCCTTCAACACCGTGACATAGCACTTCTGAGACTCCAGCTGGTCACCCCGTACAACCCCCACTCCGTACCTCATTGGAAACTTCATCTACAAGTAATAAGTCGACACCACCACATGAAGTGCATGTAGGATGGATTGACCCAAAATAGCATTATAGGAGGACGGGGTGGCCACCACCAGAAAGGTGTGATCAAACTGGACGATGTTGGGCTCCATTCCTACTATGATTGGAACCTTGATCCTACCGAGGGGCTTCACTACATCTTCGTTGAAGCTGACGAGAGGCATGTATGTCAGTTGTCCGCCAAACTCCATGAGTCAACCAGAATTTGCTTTACCTCGAAGTCATTTATTATCATTTTAACAATGAGGGCGTCGTCATGCAGATACTAGATCCCACAAGTGTCGTCCTCAATGAAGTAGATGACTTCCTCCACCCGAGGGCGCTTCAACGGGTTCTCATCTTCACGTTCAAGCTCCTGGACTGCATTCTTCCCTGTCGTCGTGCTGCAACCTGCTACTATTGATACTCCTGTGATCATGTTAATCACCCCGCTGATCGGTCTTTCTGGTGCTTGTGGATCCCGAGGTGGCTGGTTGCAGTCCTGTCACCTGTTTGACTCTGGTGCATCCCTATGTTGTTTAGTAGGCCGGGTGTCCCTGTCGTCGTGCTTTATGAATTGTCTAATGTAGCTGCAACGAATCAGCTCCTCAATTTCATCCTTCAGGTTCTGACAGCTTTTAGTATCATGATCGATGTCACAGTGGAAGTGACAATATTAGTTCAGGTTGTAGTTGACGAGGTCTCCTCTCATCCTAGGCGGCCACTTGATGTACTCGGTCGTCTTGATCTACATCAAAATCTCACCCCGCTTTGTGTTTAGGGCGGTGTAACCACAGTTTTGGACTAGTGGGGTTCTGGATCACCAGCCTGACCTAGAACCCCAACATGGTGGCTTGCTTTTTCTTGGCAATCTGCTTTACCTATTGCGAGGTGACCGACTTCTTTTCAGCAGATTATTTCTTTGTCATTGTTGCTTGTTGTTGCTTGCTTTCTCTTCCCGACGTACTGCAGCACTAATCGGGATCTCAAAGCCTCCTCCACCTTCGTGAACTTGTCAGCTTCAATGAGGAACACCTCCATGGAAGTTAGAGGGTTCAATTCAAGCTGCCAACGCAGATCAAGTTGGCAGGCTCCCTTTACCGCCACGACGAGCTGCACGGACGGGTCGAGGTTTGGGACTTAGAGCCTCTCAAGGTTAAATATCTTAATGTAGTCTTTGAGAGGTTCATATGCTCATTGGACTACATTCAGTAGGCTGGTCGCGGACTACGGACACCTCTTGCTCGTGGCAAAGTGTGTAGTGAATAGCTCTGCGAACTGGTTCCAATTTTTTATGGAGTCGAGGGCAGTCCCCGGTACCACAATCGTGTTGTACCTCTAAAAGTCGTCAAAAACTCCATGCAAAGGCAGGCATCATCTGCTCCATGGAGCTGCATCATGGAATGAAAACTGTCGCAGTGGTCGATTGGATCATTCATCGCATCGTACGTCTCCAGGTTCGGTGCCTTGAAATTCTTTGACCATGGAGCTGTGAAAATCTCTGGTGCTAACTGGCAGTGAGGTCGGCTGCACAGCAGCTGAGCTGACCTCACCTTTCTTCTCCTTCTCGATCTCCATAGTGTTAGTGGGGGCAATGCTACTCTTTCCGGTGTCACGACATGCGCGTCTGCGGTGTCTCTTCTTCAATACCTCGGTTGTGTTGTTTGCCTCTATATTAGTCAGTGTCGCGACCTTGGTGTTTTCCTCCATAGGGTCCTGGTTCCAGTTGTCGAGATGATAAGATGGGTTTGGAACCGGGTCCCAATTTCTCACGCCAAGCTATTGGTCATTCTGGTGATGGTGATTCTAGTCGTTCTACTAACGGCGGTTATGGTTGTTCTGATGGCTCTGCTGCTGATGATAGTTATGTGGCTGGTGGTTGTTTTGTTGATTATTCTGTTGTTGATGGATCACAATTGGTCGGGGTAGCGATGGACATTGCGGCTGCTATGGTGGCATGAAAGCGTCGAGCCTATCCTCCCATGCCCGCATCTGGAGGTTCATGCTACAAACATATTACATGAGCTCATAGAACTATCGCGCATCAATCCCTACGGGAACCACTGATGGCTCTACCGTGGGGAGAACGGCAGTTATGGTTGTTCTGATGGCTCTGCTGCTAATGATAGTTATGTGGCTGGTGGTTGTTCTACTGGTTGTTTTGTTGATTATTCTGTTGTTGATGCATCACAATTGGTCGGGGTAGCGATGGACATTGCGGCTGCTATGGTGGCATGAAAGCGTTGAGCCTATCCTCCCATGCCCACATCTGGAGGTTCATGCTACAAACATATTACATGAGCTCATAGAACTATCGCGCACCAATCCCCATGGGAACCGCTGATGGCTCTACCGTGGGGAGAGGGGCTTCACTAAGGCGACAATGTGTTTACTTGGGGCAGTGGGAAGTCTGGGTTCGGCATGGTTTCCACTCGAGGGAGAGTCAAGGGCACTGTGAATTGTCCTATTGTGACAGAGGGGACCTTTGGGTTCAATGCAGGCTACTCTTGCCCCTCTGTGACTAGTATCTCGTTGTTGTTGACGTTGGTGTTGCTTGAAGAGGCCATTGAATATGAGTAAAGAAAGAAGGTGAGAACTTGGCTTTTCGTTGTTGGTTCCCACAGACAGTGCCAATTGATGGTGCACGATCTGGTTGCTCCTACCTGGATGGTAGCTCGGACGTTGGTCTGCTTAAGTGGCCAGTCAAACTGCAAGAGAACAGGATCAGAGGACACGGGGTGGCTTACCCGGTGTGGGCACTCCAATGCTTAAGTTAGCAAAGAGATGCGAGCTGAAAAGCTTTGTAAGCAAGAGAGCTAGAGAGCTAATATTGTGCATACCTTATAAAGTTGGAGGTGAAGCCGTCATATAGGCGAGCTTCCGTAGGCCTCACAAAACAAATCCGAGATCCCCGGCCCGCATTACCCAAAGTCCATTTCACACCCAAAGATGGACTTCGTGTGAACTGATAAGTCTTATCGAGTCTGTTCGATCTGGGCGAGATAAGGATAAGGGCATGATCCCGAAAAGGTCGGAGACAGCTAGCTAGCTTCTAGAAGTGGGTTGCGTGGCACCTCTGAAGGTTGGGTCAACACAAGCTGCTCATGCCTTGATCTTGGACGAGGTGCCCAAGGTACCCGAGCTGATCTGGCCTGCTGAGGTGTTTGAAAATGCTGAATTGTCACCTAGTCATCAGGTTGTTCCATGTGACCACATGCTAACAAGTCGGGCCACATTACCCCTCATCAGTTCCACCTCAATTTATAATCCATTAAAATATGTTTTTATATATAAGTAACGTATTTATAATTATATAATTTTCATATTTATTACTATCAATATATTTTTTTAAGATCTATTTTGATTTGCTAATATATCCACGTATCTGAAAAAGTCTCTTATAATTACCTTTTTGATATAACTTGTGCCTATGATACTTTTAACCTTGTGGGTCTTATTAGGTTTTCATAGAAGATGAGAGAGGAAGGATTCTCTCTCTCTCTCTCATATATATATATATATATATATATATATATATATATATTAAGAAACTGAAAAACATGACGAACCAAACCAAGAAAGGCAAACCGAAAAATTCAATTAACTGAGTTGAAGCGGCTTTTAGTTAACCTAAGAAAAATCAATGGTTATAATATAATATTATATATATATAATATTTATTTTTATAATATATATTTAAAACATAAAAAACCAAGAAATTGACGAACCAAACCAGTCAAAAACAAGCCAATCAATCAATTAACTGGTTGATTTCGACCCGGTTTCAGTTATAGGTTGTTCAAAAACTGGTGGCACCGGTTCAGTTTCAAAAATTAGCTCATGATTTGATTAACTGATCCGTGAGAACCCCTAGTCGTTAGAGTTTTTAAAGTTAATGTAGATGAATCTGCTACAAGAAGTAATCGGAACCCTCACGGACACGAAATGTTAATACTTCATAACCAGATGAACAATACCTTTTGAAGAAGCCTGAAGAACCTGAAGTATATGAATTTCTGGAAAGTAAGGTCCAAAGTATCAAATACATTTTTGGCAAGAGGTCTTAAACATTGACCTAAATGGAGTTGAGATTTTCTGCCAATAAAATATGTTCCAACCCTTGTATATCAAAAGAAACATTCCAACCCTCTATCAACTTCATCTAACATCACACGTCTCACTATGAGACTGAGTGAGACTGAGACCCACTATAAAAGTGAGACCCGCCATGTATGAGATATGTGGTATAAGATTACATTGGTAGAGGGTTGGAACGTGTTTTATTGGCAGGTGATCCAGATTCACCTAAATAGTTTATATTGGATCAGTAGTTGGAATCGCTTGAGCTATTCTTCGGGTCGCCATGGCGGCTATAGAATTATTGTTGTCTTTTAAGCTGAAGTTGGGAAGAATATTGTAGCTTGATTTTTTTTTCTTATTTTGATAATTCTATAGCCTTATCAAATGTTTTATTAATTAATTATCTTATCTAGTAAAAGGCAAAATAAAATGGCATGTTGCAACTTAAAAAATAAAAAAGATAATTAAACAAAAAATGGCCAAAAACCATTATCCAGGTCAAATAGGTCAACGGTTCAACCACCCAAGTCAGTAGATATCGACTAAATCAACAGTTTTTGACAAAAGGACAGGTCAGGGGTGAAATGGAACTGATAACCTGGACGGTTTCCGGGCCAAATAGTCCAACCATCCAGGTCAACCATAGTTTGAAAACCATGACAATAACTGAGCAAACAGTTAAAATTGGCAAAAAAAAATGGCCATTGCAATGAATGGATTAGAGCGTGGGTGTGGTGTCTTCCACTTGCTGGTTCTTTTCTCTTGAACGTTTAATTATATGTTTTTAATTGCTGTTAGTCTTGTCATGTTCATTGTCACTATTTTTCAATCAAACACTCATTGTCTCCCACGAGTTAGACGTTAGACCATTTTCTAAAACCATCAGTGGGCAAGGCTGCTTCAATTAGAGAAATAAATTGAGCAAATTTGAAAAGAAAAAATTGTTATCAGTACATGGTTTATTGGCAGATAGCAAGCCGCATAATAACATGCTTGTTTGCTACGAATGCCAGGACAGAAAAGACAAGAATTTACAACACATTGAAGGAAAGAAAATTAACAATCTGATAACAGAATGTTTCTTTTAATGTTTTAAATTCCACCATTGCAATGGTGAACGACACCATTGCTGTGTGAGTGAATGTCCTTGCGCTTTAGGTTGACCCTGTTTAAACCCCATATACGAATTGTGCGGTCATCACTCGCAGAAGCCAACATGTGGGGGTCCGCTGGATTCCAGCTCACACAATTAACAGTTCCAGAATGCCCAGGTAAAACCTCCAGAAGTTCTGCAGTCCCCCTGTGCCATATATAGACCTGAAAATAGAAGCATATCAACCACTATTGCAAAGAAATACATGATTATGACCAAAACTGTTCAGTCGAGAAACCTACTCAGCATTGTACAATGAAGAACCACTAAAAGTACCAAGGAAATAGACAACAGTCCTTTTTTGTATACACAGACATGTACAGTCCAATTGTGTGAGTCATTCTCATCATATCGGATTGTCAAAATGTATTGGTCTATTCACTCAATTGCAAATATTTGAATACTTGTTTGACTTCGCTGATGAAATGCAGATCTAAACAACCTTAGTCCCAAACTAGGTAATCATTTATAATGAACAGAGCTTTTATACAGAAATCTCAAATACATTTAAATGATAACATTTAATATGAAATAGGCTGTACAAGCATGTAGCACTTCAACAGGTCCCACTTGCCACAGGGTTCTGGATATCAATTTGGGCATCTGTGCTTCATACTTATTTCTCATTTTTTTTAATCAATAAATGTTTATCATCATCATCATCATCCAAGCCTTATCCCAAATACATGGGATCAGTAACATGAATCCTGTTTTGGCATTCCGTTTATGTTACTCTTAAAAAGATAAATGGAAAAAGTGCCAATTTGGAAGCCTACTGTGCCAAATATTGAGAAAATTGAATATTATAGCTGTTCAATAGAATACCTTTCAGACTAAAAAAAATTCTTGTTTCAAATAGTAGGATATCAATGGTTATGAACATGGATCAAGTCAAACATCTGGATAGGGATAGAATTCATCCACAATAAAAGAGTATGATAGGCTGTCCAACGGTCCATGTCTAACATATCCAAGGCACATAATTATTAGTATTGAGACTCACAAAAAGTCATTGTAGAAATTTGAAAGAGTACAGAAAACCTATTCTATGAGTACATAATTTCACTTATCAAACATATTTTATTTATCGCATCTAAACACAACTCCTCTCATCATAAATACATAGAGAGAGAGAGAGAGGGAGAGGAGGGAAACGGATTCTTTTTTAATTGTTAAGAGAGAGAGAATTTGCTAGTAGGGTTGTTCAGTAAGCTTCTCCAAACAGGTAGGAATTTCCACATTGCAACTTAATTTGGTGCTCAAAAGGAGTTTATTCCTCTCTTCAGTTTCAGGTTTTCCCTTTCGATTTTTATAACTAGAAATTTGGTTAACCAAATTAACCAAATAATATAAAATATGTAATATAATATAATATATATTATATAAATAATATATTACATATTATATTAATATATAATATATATTATATGTTATATATATATAAAATATAGTATATACATTATTAAAATTCAGTTTTAAATTTTAACTGAAATAATCGAAAACCGAACTGAACATTTCGGTTTCGGTTCTTTCGGTTTTCTATAATTTGGTTTCGGATTGGTTTTTATTTTTTAATTTGGTTTTAAAATTTTTTATCTATTCAGTTCGGTTTTTAAGCAAATAAACTGAATGTTCACCCCTTGGTGTGTCTGAATCAGCCAGAGGATCTCTCCACATGGCAGAAATAGATAAGACCAAGTTCCCTACTTTACCCCAATTAGGAAATAGGAACTTTTGTGCACATATATCAAACTGAGTGATGCCCTTATTTGTGCAGTTAAAGGAGAAACAATTAAATACACTCTTGTTGGGACCATCCAGTTGAGGCTGTTGGTACTTGGTAATATTTAGATGTTTACTTTTCAGCAAAAAAACATCGGTCCATCCTGAACTATTAAACATACCTCATCTGGACATGTTTGCAACATGGAACACGTAGGAAGATTCTTTCCAAGTGTGTCAGTGTACCAGCATTCTTCATATAGTCATAGTGATAAATAAAGGAAAAGAAACCATACCTGTGAATCCTCACTCCCACTAGCAATAAAAGTTTGGTTAAATCCACCAAGGCAAGACCTAATAACAAATCTGGTGCGCTTATGGCCTTTGTACTTAGCAATGAGCTTCGGATCACCTTCAATGCTCCAAAGATGAATTTCCTGGTTTAGAAGATTAACCAGCAAGAACTTACTATCTCTCGATAATGAGAACGAAGTTATGGGTTGAGACTCTTCAATCAATCTCTCAACTTTTGCCTCCCTGTCAAGTAGCAGTATAACAGTTTCTCGGCACATGGTTATAATCTGCTTTCCATCATTTGTAATGGCCATGTCTGAAATCTTCAGTATCCGCTGCCCCTTCCAGCATTCCAACTCGTTCCCATCCAAATCCCACATACAAATGCTCTTGTCAGTCATACCAGAGAATACCCATTTCCCATCTGGAGACCATCCACAAGATATCAAACCTTGACCGGCTTTTTCATAAATACGGAGGCATTGACCAGAGCTTACATCCCAACATTTGATAACCTCTTCCATTCCACAGGTGAGGAGTTGCTGGTCATCAGGGCTCCAAGACACAGTCAGAACAGGCTTTTGGTGGCCCTCTAATTTGTGTTTCAAGGACACTCCACCATCCTCGTTGACCTGAAATGCTACTTCTCTTAGGATACCAGGCAGCAAACGAGTGAAACCACATGAACAATAACAGTATACAAGAGCAGTTGTTCCATTCCAAAAATTGATGACAAGAAAAAAAAAATTATCAGAGGGAGCCTCATGCACTGGGCTACCCCCCTTCTACTCTTGATATACCTCCTTGGTCATCATTATTGATCAAAGGAAAAAGGAAAAGATTCTACTAAGTGGGAATACTCCTCAATATATACTTGATGCAGTAATTGAAAGATTGAATATTAGTACCAAGAACATGAGACATTGATCCATGATATTTCACATTATCAGACTGCTCTTCAACTGCAACCAAACCCATAAAAAGAGAAAAAAAAAAGGATAAAACAATGCAAAGAGCAAACCTTGGAAATCTATCTACAAAGTAAAGCCATAATAGCCATTCTTCTATGTTTTCCCTTTCAGCCCGAGAACTCAGGAGCTACTTAAGTCGCACAAAATTTTTACATCTCTTAGGTCTTAGTACTAAATTTAATTTCTTTTTTGAAAGCATACCAGCTACAGAAACCAGACTGGACATTGACCCAGAAAAGGGAGAGGTTCATGGGTCAGAGGTTCAACTGAGGTCGAATCGGAGGTTGAACCGTGATGACATCATATATATAATTATATTCCTCCATAACATATATTCTTTTAGCTTTAGTTTCAATTTTTAATATAAGATTTGAGGTCAAAACAGGGGTTTTTTCACCATTTTAGTGGGACAAGGCGTCTTCAATGCCTTGGGAACACGTAGAGCTTGAAAAGTTACCCAAAATCAGAAAAATATCACCCAAAATCGGATGTCTGAGCAATCGGAGGTCTGAGCACAAAGTTATGGCCTCTAGAAGTTGACATTTGAGCTAAAAAAAAATTCAAAAAAAAAGACTGGTTTTCTAAAACCAGGCCTGGTTCACCGATTTTCAGGTGCAACCAGATAGATCAGCAGTTTTGGCCGGTTTTTTACCCAATCTGGTTTTTGGGCATATGGCTAAATTGGCCAGTGGCCTGGGTCACTGGTCCGGTTCAACCAGTCCAACCAGCTGGTCTGGTCCGGTTTTCTAAACACTGAGCTACCGACATAAAGGAGAAAACTTTCCTTGGCTTTCATCACAATCTCTTGCTCGTTATTTACACAGAATTAGTTGAAAGACTATAAAGTCTAATTATTCAAAATTATTATCCTGGAGGCAATTTCCAAGTCAAACCTGCTTTCTCCAGGAGGAGAATAAAGAGCTAAATAGAATGATCACTGCACAAAACTTCAGGACTAAAATGTAATCAATTCTATCAACAAAAGAGAAACAGTAAACTCCAATCTAACCAGAAGAGTGGTAAATAAATAGAAAGCTAAATGGACAAACATTACCTCCCATATGATTGCTGAACGATCATTACTTGATGAGGCTAAGTACTTCCCATTGTGTGAAAACTGCAAAAACCAGACCTCATCTTGGTGTTCTTGCAATACCTGCTCCATCAGGAAAATTGTATGTATGAATGCAGACAGAGATATGATAAAAGAATATCTTGAACCATCAACATTCAAAATAATCATGTATATATGCAATAGAAGATACGGTATTGAACATTCGTACATACATGCATACAATAAAGTATTGAACATACATACATACATATATTAAAACATATAATAAAGTAAATAAAATTGAATTTAAAGGAAAAAAACAAAGAGAACTTTGTGGCCCAAGCAAAAACAAGCAGTCATCATCCATGGTTATCAAGATGAAACCTAAGCAGGGCCGCAGGCACCTAGGTTCCCACAGAGGGCTGCCTTGCTCATGTGCCTTCTCATGAATATGTTGATTTTTTTTTAATGTTTTGATATGAAATGTATAACATATTTGAAGAAACTTGGTAATTATTAGTAAAAAATGATTGTTCGCTTCTATGAAACCTAGTGAGTTACCTAGGATTCAGATTTTTATTTAAAAAAGAAAGAAAATCCGCCTAGGCACCTAAGAAACAAGGTATTCCCCTGTCACCTAGTTTTGCCTTGGCAAACAACACTTGTATTCCATCAAAAGTGCTCAAAGCTACAACTTTGCACATGATGACGGCATATATAATACTATTTTCAATAGCTGGAGATAAATATAAACTTATAAAACTTTAAAATTACCATTGTGGTTGACTAGGTCGATTAGGCTGACTAGCCATTAGTCAGTCATCCCATGCAACTGTATAGTGAATCCCAAACTGCTAGTTAATGATGCAGTCAGTATGGCCATCATTTAACTATTCATTTACTATAGTCAGCACTTTGGCATCAGTGATAATGGATAAAAGTTATCTTGAAAATTAGAATTTTTCTTAGAAGAGAACTTAACAATTTACCACTTTTAAAAGAGGCTTCTCTAATCCTCTTCTCTTTTCTCAGTAAAAAACCAATTGAATGGAAAAGTAGAAAAAAATAAAGCAAGAAAAGAAATGATGATAGAATACACACAAGTACCTAACATGGTTTTCAGGTTAGCACCTGAAGTGGCTAAACCAACCTGGTTTATATAATAGTTGGCAAGAGAAGTCAAGCCATACTTTTAATTGATCTCAATGGACTTTCATGTAGCTGTCAAGATGGACCAGTTATTGGGTTTTCACAAATTCATCATGTAAACCCTACTCAATTCCATGGGCTTGAAAATATTCTCCAATAAGCCAAATAAATTGTTGAGTTGATACAAGGCCCATAGTATTGAGCCTATTCCAACAAAACCATGAAGGCATGAACTTGAGTCCATTCTAACAAATTTGTCTTAGCTCCAATAGGTCCCATAGGAGATTCTATCAATCAAAGATCTGGTAGAGATTGAAAACATATTTTAAATTTGAATGTGACTCCATTAGGCTCTTCTTTATCCTTAGAACAGGTATTTTGTTAATGACTGATTGAATTGTTGTCACTTTTTTTGTATCAGTAACAGTTTTTTATTGCTTAAAACAGTATTTACAAGAGTAATGTACAAGGAGATACTCATCTGTTGACAAGATGGAAAACTGATTAACCTCAGTTCTGCAGTATGACATGATGGAAAACTGATTGATCTCAGTTTTAAGGTATGAGAAGAGATCACAGAAATCCAAAGATTTTATCCAAAACACTGCTCTTATCTTGATACCAATGTTTTAAAACATGGAAGCGTGACGCAAGGCGTTTCACTACCTAGAGGCATGAGGCATAGTTCAGAACATAAGAGGCGTAAGGCTCCTGAACACAAGGAGGTGTAAGCCTCCTTAAGAGGAGGAGGATGAGGTCATGAGGAAAGAGGAAGGGGAGGAGGAACTCATTTTTCTTTATTTTTAATAAAAAATTTTTATCCCCCAAACACAAAAGAAAAAAGAAAAATTGGGCTGATTGAAAAGGGGCTGAGGATATGGGGGGCGACTGGCCCACTTTCTTTCTCCTTATCTTTTCTTCCCTTCCCTTTCTTTTACAGTCCTTTTCTTTCCTTTTTTTCTTTTCTTCTGTCTTTTTATGAGATGTGCTTGAGGCGCATGAAGCATACACCCATAGACGCCTCGTGAAAAAAAGCGTACACCTCAGAGGTGTCAGCGCTTCTAGCATACGCCTCAAGGAGTTTTGGGGCACCTCACCTGGATGTGTGCCTCCAGGCATATGCCTCCCACGTCTTTTAAGACACTGCATGATACATTCAAGCACTGCTTCCCTATATCTTTTTTGTTCTTTAAAAATTCTTGCATTTTTTTTGATGAATTTCTTGCATTTGTTTCTTCCCAAATAGTCCAAACAATAGCAGCCTTTATGTGTATCTCCAGATTATTCTTCCCCTTCTCCTTCTGTCTCATAGTTGCTGAAGAGAATAAGTTGACCATACAAACCAGAATAGTAGAGGCTTGGGTGTAATGGTAATATCTCAGGCTGTCTAGCACGATAATGTAGGTTCAGGTCTGGCAACGACCACTTTGTGCAAAAAAAAGATGCCAAAGGTTAGGACCACATCCAGTCCACCCCTCTCAAGACCCCAAATAGTCGGGACCAAAAATTGGGTAATAGACTTTTATAAGCCAGAATAATCGTGGTCGTCAAGGCAACACCTAGGCGATAAGGCACTCATGGAGAGAGTCGCCTCATTTAATACCTACCTATTTTGTACATGGCGCTATAAAATAGACACTATTAAACTAAAATATTCTTTTTGCAGGTTTATATATTAGTTTCTTTTTATTATTTTCTTATTTGTTAGGGTTCAATCAACACAAATGTTGGTCTGCAGTGTCTTACCTTCACTTCAAACCATCAACTAATACGCAAGAAAGAATTTAAAATTTTGTCCAATTAATACATTCTTCATTTTAATCATTATATCTTCTTCCACTCATTCTTTTCATCTTTTATTAGGATAAAAACAGGGATCCAGTCCCTAAATTTTCTGAAATTTCTTTTCTTTTTTGAGTATTCTTCTCATGAATATGTTGATTTTCTATGTTTTAATATTATTTTGATACCTAGGCACCTAGGTGATAAGGCACCCCACAATTGCCTAGCCTCACTTTGGCAGCCCTCAGCTTTGTAATTTTTTGTATAGATATGTTCTGAGGTGTAGCCTTCCTTGCATATGCCAGGTTTAATAGGGATATTGCCATATATTTATAATTTATGGAAATTTTGTACTTAATATTTATAGTGAGTCCCATATTTTCTATTTATAGTAAAATTTTGATTTACTATTTTTAGCACTTTTTGGTTTCTTTACATCAAGTTAGTTTTAGAGGTAGTAAAGTGTCATTGGACCTATGAGTTTGACTCAGTTTCAAAGCACTTAGAAGTTGTTTTGGGACCCAGCTCCCCCGAGAATTGAAGCTTTTGCTTGGCTGGTTGCATTAGACAGTGTTCTCACAACAAATCATCTGAAAAGTAGAGGCTTCAGTATGGCTAGCTACTGCTACTTGTGCAAATCTGGAGAGGAAACTGCTTTTCACCTGTTCTTCTCTTGCCATTTAGCAAACTTCATCTGGAGATTCTACTTCTTCCTATTTGGGATTCCCATTTTCCACCCATCCTCAACAGCAGAGATCTTCTCTTTGGCCAAAGTTCAGAGGAAGCAAGAAAGCTGAAATCATTTGGAGCTGCATCCCTTTTGCAGTGTGCTGGCCTCTGGTGGGAAAGGAACAGGAGGGTATTTGAAGGAAAAGAAAGAAATATTGAAGTGATTGTGGAAACCATCTTTCAATAAGAATGGGCATCTTTCAATAAGAATGAGCATTTGAACTGTGGAAACCATCTTTCAATAAGAATGGGCATCTTATTCCTAATATGTTAAAAATTGAAGGATAAAATTGAAGAAGTTATACAAAGAGGGATCCCCCATCAAACTGCTACATGTTTTGATGCCAACTCATTTATTCTTGAATCTTGATTACACTTTTTATAGAAAATAAAATTCAAGAGATCTTCATATGGTATCCATTGACCTAGAGATAACATATGATAGAGTCCCTAGAGATAAGATAGTGGGTTTTGAAAAAGAAAGGAGTTTCAAATAGATATGTGGACCAAATTAAGGGTATGCATGAGAGTGCAACAACTGATGTTAAAACACTTGTGGTACATGTTTGCAGATGAAATAGTATTAATTGATGAAATTAATGAAGGATTAAATGCAAAATTAGGTTTATGAACAAATACCTTAGAAACAAGATGTTCTAGAATAAGTGGGACTCAAACAGAATATATGCAATGTAATTTTAATAATAACAGGAGTGTAAATCAGGGTAACTTAGCATTGGAGACCAAGAAAAAATTCAACTGACCTCTTCCATTACCTTGATTCAATAATCCAACAATGGAGAGAGTGAGGAGAATGTTGCCTATAAAATTAGAGAGAAGGATGGGCAAAATGGAGAGGTGCATCCAGGGTCTAAAAGAAAATTTCTATAATACAGTTGCAAGGCCAGCAATGTTGTATGGAGAAGAGTGTTGGGCAGTCATGAAACAAAATGACCAAAAAATGAATGTTGAGATGGATGAGCGGAAAAACTAAAAAGGACAGGGTCAGATATGAAGTTATTTGAAGTAATCTAGGAGAGCTCCAATAGGTAATGAGAGAAAGAGAGTAAACTGAGATGGTTTGCTCACTTACAGAGACGATCATCTACAGAAAATGTATGCAGTGATCTTTTTTTTGCTAAATAAATTATTTTATTAGATCAAAAAAGTTGAGCTAATGCAAGCAACCCTTGGAGAAGCACGTGTTGCAACCTCTCCCAACAAAGTAGAGAACAAAATCAAGCTACAGTTGTGCCCAATACAAAAGTTCCCTAGCTCCCCTTGCTTAGCTAGACAATCAGCCAAAGCATTTGCTGATCTCCCCACCCATTGTATTCTTACACACATATTCCTTGTCAGCAACTTGAACTTCTTTACTTCATTCCTGAAGCACCACATTATAGACACTGGGTTTTGCAACTAGCTCAGTACCACATTGGAGTCGGGAGTCCCCTTCAACCATTAGCTGTTCCACACCTAGTTGAGTTGCAAACTGTACACCTAGCAGGGAAGCTAATAATTCCACTCTAGTAGAGTCTCCCACTCCTAAAAGACCCAAGAAAAAGAGTACCACTCGAGACCCCTCCCATCACAGAAGGGCCTTGGTTACATTGACTGCTATCATCAAAATTCAGCTTCAAGAAGCCTTCAGCAGGAGATGCCCAGCTTGTTATAAGTTGAAAGGGCTAGAAGAGCTAGGGACATATTGAAGGGACATAGTTGAAGTAGTAAGAAATGGTTTAAGAACTCAAAATTTAACAATAGATATGGCACTGAACAGAACAGAATGGAAAAACAAGATTCATGTAGTCAACCCCATATAGTTGGGACAAGGTTTAGCTGATGATGATGATGAAAACACAAAGGAAATACAAGAGAAAGTTATAAGAGATCACTTGAAAGAGAAAGAAACATGCACAATAATAATAACCCAACCAACAATTAGAACAAATCAAAACTAAATATTATCACTCCTGAAAACAAGAGCACTCCATGCCAAAATAATAAAAACTCCTGTTATCTCATATCAGCATCAAATAACAACCTCATCACCCCAATCTTCAGCTCCAAACTTCTACTCTCAGAAAAAATCACATACTCAACTCAGAATCAGCAACCTCTATCCAACTCAAATACAAATAAGAACCCCCTACAGTCATAAATTGCACTTCCTTCTAGTAATAATCAGATTTCTTTTTTTCCTGATTGGTATCTGTAAGAATTTTATTCTATTATCTATTAATTATGTAAAAACAAAGAATCTGTACAGAAAGTCAAGCATCCCCAAGGAAAGTATGATAGGAATCGATCAGCACCCTTGAAGACTTATTCTAGAAAGAAGGCCTTACAACAGGTCATGATATGGCATAATGATGGTACTTGGGATTTGGACTTAATTGAACACCAAGGATATTTTTGTCACTTTTGCAATTTTCTGTGGGGTCCAATGATAGGGTTTAATTTGTCTAGGTATAGTTTGTTTATGTTTGAAATTTCAGAGTCATTGCATAAGTAGGATTAGAGTTATTGAATCTTCTTTGAATTGAAATAGGATATGACAACTTGGCTTGAGTCCTACTAGGAGTACTGAGTCTAATAATTTGACTCCTAAGACTATTATGAGTCTAACAGTTTGACTCCTAGGATAATTATGAGTTTAGAGTCTATAAATATGTATGGATGTTTTACACAAAGGCAATGAATTATATTGAGTTTTCTTCGGCTTATGCTAGCTATGGTGAATGATACCCATGCCTTAGAGTGATTCTAGGCACCCTATGATTGATTTCAGATATTTTCTCTCTTCTTTGTCTCCCTTTTTTCTCTCCTATTCCTTCAAGAAGCCATTACAGCCATTGACAGCCGTAAAACTCTGATCAAGAAGACCATTCAACATTCTCTAAGGACTAGAACTGAGATAGTCCCACATCAGTTGGTATCAGAGCTAATGGTTTATTCAGTTACACTATGTTCTCACAAAGTGACTGATTCTATAAGCCTAGGGTATCTTCTAGACAATCTTACAAGTCTAGAATCAGTGATAATTGGGTTTTTGAATCATATGAAGGTTCTTTGGTTGACTTATTTGAGAAGATGGTGAAAGAAAACGGATTTAATAATGTTGGCTTCGGGAGTAAGGTTTTCAAACATGTTAGAACTTAGAAGAGAAAGGGAAATACCATATTTCAAAGGAGATGATGATCAGCAAGCATTCTTTGATTGGGTTGCTGAACTAGAATATTTTAATTGGCATGATATGTTTGACAAATAAAGGATTAGATTTGCATGCATGAAGCTGACGAGTCATGCTAAAAGTATGGTGGAGAACTCTTGAGCAACGACAAGAAAATAGAGGGCGATGATCCAATTAGTACATGGGCAGAGATGAAGAGGTGTTTGCAAGAAATGAAGAAAAGTACATCCCACTAAACTTCCATGATGATCTATATATGGAGTTGACTAATTTCGAGCAAAAGAAGCAACAGGTTACAACAAAGAACTTGAAGTCAAGGGGAAGAAGGTACAAAGTTGAAAAGAAAGTAGATGATTCATTGCATGTTGATGCCTATCCCAAAGTTGAAGTTGAGGATGAAGCTAAAGAAGAAGAAATTCAAGCTATAGAAGTTGTAGATATTAAAAATCAAGAAGGTGCAGGCCAAGCAAAAATAAAAATTGTTGGAGTTTCCAACACCCATGATCAGCTTGAGATTAATGATCAAGAAGAAATAGAAGTGGAGCAAGTTAAAGAAGTTCAGGTGCAAGATAAGAATGTGCTGATTGTAGTAGATCACGGTAAGGAAGTAAGTGATTTTACCTTTCAAGTTCAACTAGAACCAAGTCAAGAATTACAACCTGACATAGCACAAGTTCCACCAACATCAACAATGGAAGGAGTCCTAGATATTGTTGAAAAATCAAGGATAGCAGGAACACATAGAGATGGTGATTCTTAAGCTAGAGATTGAAGGAAAAGTTCCAAATGTTTTTTTTTTTTGATGAATGAGGAAAAGTTCCAAATGTTGTAGTTGAGATTTTAGATAAGTGAAGGGAAGATTCATCACAATGGCAGGTTGATGATTTAAGTGTTCAAGAAGCCAATGTATTGATAATTTAACAAAGATGGTTATGGAACACAGTGTTTCAGAAATGTATTTCTTTCAAGAACCTTTTCTAGCTCTGTATGTAGCCTCTACTCTACAGTCCAAGCATGTAGTTATGGGAAGTCCTACTCCTTTTGTAATTTGGGGCATATCAACTTTTCATCCTCAAGTTCTTCAAAACTCGAGGATGAGTTTTTTTGAACCGGGGGAGAATTATGAAAGAGCTGAAGAGTCAAATTTGGAATATTATGATATATTTTCTACACTTCTGTATTTTTGGACAGTAGGGGCATTTTTGTCATTTTGCAACTTTTGTCCAATGATAGGGTTTAGTTTGTCTAGTTATAATTTGTTTATATTTAAAATTTTAGAGTCATTGCATAAGTAGGATTAGAGTTATTGAGTCTTCTTTGAATTGAAATAGGATATGACAGCTTAGTTTGAGTCCTACTAGTTGTATTGAGTCTAACAGTTTGACTCCTAAAACTATTATGAATCTAACAGTTTGACTCCTAGGATTATTATGAGTTTAGAGTCTATAAATATGTATGGACGTTTTACACAAAGGCAATGAAGTTTACTGAGTTTTCTTCAGCTTATGCTAGCTATGGTTAGTGATTCCCATGCCCTAGAGTGATTCAAGGCACCCTGTGAGTGATTTCCAGGTATAATGTCTCTTCTTTCTCTCCCTATTTTCTCTTTTGTTCCTTTAAGAATCAATTACAACCATCAACAGCCATAAAATTCTGATCCAAGAAGACCATTCAACATTCTCTGAGGACTAGAACTGAGCTGGTCCTACATCAAAGTCTCAAGCACTCTACAGAGGCATTTCCTCCCCCTACAAATGACTTTGTATAACATTATCCGAGAATATCTGTGCCCTGTATACCCCTTGCCCAACCATTGCATCAGCTATAGCACATTTGCTAATTTTTATGTCCAAGTAAAATTTGCATTCATTTCAGTTGCCAAGTTTCACAACTTCAAAAAATTCAAATATTGCCAAGGGCCTTGTTTTCTATTTTGTATCCATTGCACCACCACCTTTGAACCATCCTCACAAGATTCCTCAACCTTAACATCCTTGCCATTCTTAGACCTGGCAGTGCTGCTGTTAAATCAGCCCTGATTGAGTTTCCTTCCCCTATGAGCCTGGAGAATAATGCCAAGATATTCCCATTGTGGTCTCTAAAAGCACCTAATGCTGGATGTTCTGGGGTTGCCCATGCAGCATCCATCAAAGTTTAATTTGACTCTACTCTCTATTGGAAGAACCCACCACATGGAAACCACACTCCTATAAGGCAGCATGACTACTATCATGCAGTTGTTTTGATTCCATACATTGCTAGGACTTGTATGCTTTCCTTCACTGCTTCCAGATTCCTTTTCCTAGTACCAATCAGATCTTTATCCACTGACTCCATTACTTCCGCATCTTGGTTAGAATCCTTCACCAATCTCCTCTTATGAGCTTTCTAAACTTTCTTCGCCTTCTTATGCCTGCCCCAAATACCCCCCCCCCCCCCCTCAGACGAGCAAAGAGTGGAAAGCTTTTCGATTTTTCTGCTCCTTAAAGCATCTGACCACATTAGGAATCTTACCCACCTCCCTCTGTTCCTTTTATCCTCATTCTTGATTACATTAGGTGGCTAAGAAATTTGATGGCTTGGATAGACCATATTTTCTGTGTGGTTTCAAGATGTCCTTACTGTAAGGGATTATACCTTCATATAAAGCATATTGCCTCAGAAATTGAAATAATATATAGAGTTAAGAGAGAATCTTTTTTGTTATCCTTCAAAAAAGAAGAAACTGCAAAAAAAAAATGATGAAAAAGGTAAAATAATCTATTGAAGGATGGAATACCAGATTACAATACATGATATTAAAAATACCCATATCATAAAGGACACTTCGGAAGGAATTGGGGTGTTCCAAAACTTCTGACAAGGGAAAGTACCATTTCATTCCCAAACCCACCTTCTGCAGTCAGTCCTGCCTATTTGGGCTTTGACTCTACAGTTTACTGAGTATATCAGCAGCTTCCTCCAATTGCCAAACATAAAAAAGTCCTACAAAATTTTGGAATCAAACCATCTAACTCCCTCAATCTACATGATATTGAGATACCACTGCCTCTTTGTCTTCAAGCCATTGCAAAGAGTGTTGTTAGGAATAACTCCAAAACAGGCCTTCTGTCAGATCAACAATCCAGCCAAAATTTAATCTTTCCCCACTGCCAGTTCTGTATCTGATACATCTCATGAAACTGTCATAAGTCTTCTCAATCCCTTTCCGCTAAGCAGCCACAGGAAGAGGTTATTTGGGTGGTGGTCCAACAGTATTAGCTGTGCCTCCACAAGCTTCCTCGCTCTTCCCTACCTTCCTCTTTTGGAGGGAAATTTTGCACCAATCCAATAGATGAATCTTGTTCTCATCCAAAGAAAGTCTCTCTGGATTTTCTTTTCCAATCTTTTGGTTGTGGATGGTGAAAGGGGTTGATAAATAGTAAGTAAGGAGAATTGCCATTAGTGAAGTCGCAATCCCTTCTTGTAACAAATAATTCACTTTCCACAATGAAAGCTTCTTCTCTTCTTGTTCAACCACAGAATCCCAAATGGCACTCAAGATACACCTTGCCCCTAGAGGTAAGCCCAAATATTTGATATGAAAGTGCTCAATCTCACACCTCAGGACACCTGCCAACTCCTCTACCTCTTCCACTTCACTTCAGACTAACACCATCTCAAGACCCCAGAAGAAGCTCCATTTTAGCACTATACTCTGTGACTGAAATCATATGCCTTCTCAACTTTGCAATGGTAGAACAGGTTATCCAACAAAATAAAATCAACTTGTGATTCTTCCAGCATTTTAATAAAATCCATGACAATGACAAATTCAGATAAATGATGCATTTACCATTTCCAAATAATAACTGATCTTCCATGACACTTGACCAATTTTAATAAAGCATGTCATATCGAGCCCTACAGGCACGTTAATCTAAACAAAGTTTCATGAGGGCAGTTCAGGAGAACCTGAAAACTGGCAGACCAAGCATTTTAGACTGAAAAATGCTTTCCTTTTTTTCTTGTTTCCTAGCTGGGGCATCAACCATCTACATGTTTATTGGACCTTTGTTATTCTTGCATATCTCTCCATTGCCTATGTTCTTTCTCTTCTTGGGGGAGGACGGGTTGCTTTCAGTTTCTCTCCCTTTAATAAACCTTCTGATATCAGTTTTATTCTGGTTAGTGACCTCTGAGATTCTTTAAACAGAGAAGAAAAAGAAAGTAATGGAGAGAATCATCAAAAGGCTGTAAACAGAGCTATTTTTTGTGATGCTGTACTTACCTCATACAAGCTATCACCTCATGCTTTAAAATACAATTTGCACAAGTCCCCTGGCTCAGTTGATGTACGAAAGCATTTTGATGAAAAAATATGTAGACAGTAGGGCTAAGGCTACATAGGATATTTATCTAAGTAGCAAGATAAATACATCAACCATTTAAAAGAAAGCCCATAAAGTACGACCAACAGTTTTATGATGGTCTTCTCTGATCTTTCAAACATTGAAGGGATGCCTTAAAAATATAGAACAGTCTGGGCCTCTGAGGCAATCTCCATCTATGAGACATACTGTACATCTGAGACATGTCAGCCTCTTAGCAGTGGGGGTGTTTTACTTGTCCCTGGCCCCCTGCATTGTGCATTCCTCTTCCTTTCTTCTTGTTAATAAATTCCCATTGTTGATCACACAAAAATGGATTCAGGCGATTCTTCTTTGAATCCATCTCCTGTTAGGCAACTGAGCCACTCTAACTGATGTCAAGTCTTTGATGATATAGCTGAGAGAAAGTTCTATCCAAAAATATCCAAATCATCACTTGAGGTTCAAATGAGAGCTAAACATAGCACATAGGGAGAAGATGGAGGGGATATACAGCTAGTTGTAAGCATATGTTAGAATATCTCGCAAATATTGATAATTTTAAGAGCTACCACCCAGCAAAGGACTATAGTCTTTGTTGAGGTAGGCCCATTCCAAAAAATAATAAGGAAAGAATGAGGATATGTGTACTGTTGAGGTTTTATTTTTATTCATTAAAATAGAGCAGGGAAGATGAATGTAAAAATCTAGCACTCTGGAGAACAATAAGAAATAAAAACCCTAGAAGGTTCTATGACCACATTCTACCACCACACCCATTAAGCTGAAAAATGATATCTTTGCAGGTATAATGAAGTACAGCACCTCACCATTGACATGATTTAAAACCAAAACCCTAGAACAGCCCTATTAATGAGAAAGATACCACATATCAGAGATTGGGTTTATTTTTACAGCAGGATTAGAAATATTTTTTTTATAATAAGAAAAGAAAACTTATTACAACCTCACATGAAGAGCTTTCACCTGCAACAAAAATATTACAAGCAGTCTACTGTTATATAGAAAATACAGTCTGAAATCTGGAACATAGACAACTAACTCCCAACCCAAATTGCTCCAAAAACCAACCTTAGTTGTCAGGACCGTACCTGATTTAACTTTGAAAAGGGGGCAAACGTCCCTGGTGGCTTTCCAAGGACAGCAGAGATAGATCCACATTGATGTAGAGGTGGCAATTTCTGACCCAACCCATCTACTTGTATCTCAGGTCAAAAATTGGTTGAGCCACCATTTGGGACAAAAAAAAATGAGGTAAGTCGGGTTGGATCGAGGACCATTGGGTTGAAGACACCATTCATTATGTTTCATATTTTCAAAATGTGCACTGTTTTTTGCTCTCCATGATGTTTGCAAATCACACTGCAACTTAAGAGAGACAAAAAAAGAATGTACGATCAGTTAGGAAGGGTCATCTGCCATGTGCCTTGGAGAGTGCCACAGTGGCGGTGGGGCCCACATTCCTTTTCATTTTTTAATTTTTCTTTGTTCTTGATACACATTGAATGTGAAAATGTATTGTCACGTGAAATTTGTTCTTCCTAAAACTACTGTCACCTGTTGTTGATTCCCTTTCTCCTTGGGCCCAGCCATGGCCAATCAGGATCTATTGTCTATGATAAAATAAGCAAATTCTAAAGTTTCATTACTAACTTGAACTTCTCCTGACCCAGTGCTCTAGAAAAGAGTAACATTTGATTTGTTCTTTCATTAAATGATATCAAATACTGCTTGGTCAATCGCATAGATCTAGCCAAATGAAAAAAGGACCCACTTCCCATTACATTACATTAGGTTGGAAAAAGTTGGGATCACACTGGAATCATAAGATCAATTGAGCAGTTCAAATCAATGCTAAAAGGTCCTTTAAAGTGCTTCCAATCCCATGAGACAACACCTTACATCTTGCTGAGCTTTTGTGCAAAAGTCTACATGGAGGAAAATGTGGGAATGAACGGCCAATATACAAACATTTAAAGACCCATAATACATGGCCCTATTACTCTAATAACAGTTAACCATCAAGATTGGCATGGCTAGGTGGGGCAAAGGAGAATTTTTAAATTTTATAAATTTTTTTCCATGGCCCTATTACTCTAAGGATTTTTTTTCCATTCTATTTATAAATTTTACAGGGACCCAAGAAACTGATAAATAATAAAGATCAGAAAAATTAACTCAATAAGTTGCCAATCCTTGACCAAGAAAGTTGTAGTTGTCATAATATAAATTTTTAAACAATACCTAACAGAAATATGTTCACATATTTTCATTGAGAAACAACTACAAATCTGCATTAAGTTGAAAACATATTCATCTCTGACCATGCTGAATGAAATTAAGTAGTGTCCACTAATGTGTTGACTATTATATACAAAAAACTTGGGTCATTTTGACAATCTTAATCATTGTAATTGGAATCCAGGTTTCCTCCTCACACCCACCTCACAGCAGTTGCAGCCGTGCATTGGGAACATCTCCCCATGAATGAAAACATACAAGTACAGTGTTCCCCATGTGTCGCTGCAACACGCAGTGAGGTGGGTGTGAAGAGGATTCTGTGAGGAAATTCGAACTCTTATAATTATGGATTCCCCAAAAGTTGCTAGAGTAGCATTATGTACAACCAATCAAACCAAAACTAATGAGAAAAAATAGGCTAAGATGGAATGTTATGCATCACCAAGAAACCAAGAAAATTAAATGTAATAGATTTGCATTTGATACATAAGCTCTTACCTGTAGGGTTCTTGAAGGGATTTGGTCTTTTCCACACTGATGATCTGAGTATAGTGACAGTACACTGTCTAGGGAATTGTGAAAAACACAAGATTCACGTTGCACATTAAGAGCCTGCTCAATTAGATGCTCCAACCTTCGTTCTGGTATCATAACTGTAGGAGGAAGCAACTTCTGCAATTTCTCCAGAAGCTTCATCCGTGATTTTGCACTCACAACCTCTTGACTGGGGCATCCAAGTAACACAGACTGTGAAGGAGACACAATGCAAGTAGAAAGCTCGTGCACTCGATCCTTGTTAATCCCAAGAGGAGCAATCTCCATCCTCAACGTCTTCAAAGCATCCATTACTTTTTTCTTATCCAGAAGTTCAAAGAGCTTCTGCTCGAATATCAAGAAGGATGCAGACTTCACAATACCTTCATCAGCAAGACCAATTTTATGCAATGTATCCACACTTTCATCCCAACTTCCATCAAGTAACTGCTGCCTAAACAAATTTACCATGGAGGAGTGCAAGGGTATCCCTGACTCTTCCTCCAGAAGAGCCCCACTCCTCTCATAACCCAAGGAATACAACGCCTTGGTTATAATCCTAACAAATTCCCCTCGTTCAATAAGTCCTTTAGAACCAACCATCTGTTCATCCCCTTGGGAAGGTAGAGGTCGAGCCATTGAGTCTCTGAAAGAGCCGGAAAGGGGCTCCGCTAGAGACGATTCCTTCAAAGGGCTCCTCAGTTCTCCAGAGGACAATTTCACACGTTTTGAGGGCGGTTCATCATCCTCTACACCTCCCATGAAATGCCCAAAATCAGCCCATATATATCGAACCCAGAAATATGCAAAAAGATTTATATCTACAAAGCAGAAAAAAATTATCTCAAACGCCGCCTGATGAATCACCAATCACAGATGAAAGAAGAAAAATAAATAAATATTCCTGCAAAAATAGTAAAAAAATACTACCCATAAGCAGTGAAACCCATGGAATCCAAGTCACAATCTATTAAAATGACAAAGGTATGATACAGGATTAAATAGATTCTTTGCTACCCAGGGAAAAAAAAAAGAAAAACAAAAGAAAAAAGCAATCCTTTCTCTGGGCACCGATTCAAACTATTCGAAGAGAAAAACAGCAAGCAACTCAAACCAATAAACCATTAAAAGGCACAGAAATATAGATGGAGACGATATCGAAACTAAAAGGGGAAAAACAGATACCAGATACTCGTTCGGGGGCAACCAAAGCGTTCTACAAAAATCCAAGAATTAACTTCTCTCCGGGCACCGATTCAAGTCAAAGGAGCTCAAACCCAGCACAGAAACCCAGAGAAATCTCACGGACAAGGGTATTGATAGAGAGAGAGAAAGGGGACCAAAACCCTCAAAAAACGCTTCAGTTTTTCCTCTTTTTCTATGGTTCTATAGACGCTAATATTAACAGGGTCGCCTTATTTTCAACGGAAGTAAGAGGAAGGATGAAAACTGATGAAATGGAGGAGGAGCAGAAGAGGAATACATGAATCCCACAATCAGATGCTCGGATTTTATACCCATGAGAAGGAGGGGCAGGCACATGGTTTATTGCAAATATAAAGAAAAGGGGTGTTTGGGTAAGGACACTGAGATGTCTTGGCGTAGAGGAAAACAACTCATGGAGGCAATAGAAGGGGGAAAATTAAAGAAAAGTGAGATGAGAGATCTGAGATTAGGGAGAGCCTATTTACAAGCATTTATAGGCTCATGCCATGTTAGCAAAAAACTATATCCAAAGGTTTCTCTTAATGCATCTGTGTATCCATAGGTTCATGTGTTGTTATTCTTCCTAGTAGTGATTCAAGTGGGGTTATTGACTTTGGCAGGGGCTGAATGGGCATATTATCAATATAAACATGTGTAGCATTTAGCCCAGGAAAGCTTCTAGATGTTGAACTCACCGATGTAACTTGGTTGGGAGTAGAGTTGAGCTGAGAATTGTAAACCAAGTTATAAACAGCTCTATATATGTGTATACATCCATAGGTTTATGTGCTTTTGTTCTCCCTAGCAGTGGTTCAAGTGGGGTTATTGACTTCGGCAGGGGCAGATTGGGTAAATTGTGCCAGTATAAAGATATGTAGCATATAACCACGAAAACATTCTTAGACATTGAACAAGCTTGGAACTTAGGAGTAGACTCGAGAGAATTATAGACCAATTACAAGGGTTAGTTCTCTCTTTATACAAATTATGCATCAAAACAAATACATGGGGTCTACTAATTTTAAAGGAAAAGTAGAAGTAGATAGATTATATCTGGTTTTCCTTTTTTATTACACATGTTTTTGTATAAATATATGAGGTAATTGGCCAAAAGGATTATTATTGTATGACAATGTTAAAGGGTTTCAGTTGTGTAATCATTACTCAATTCAATCACTTGTTGCCATTTATGTGTTTATTAAGTTTTTGTATGCATACATATGTATATATTTTATAGTAAATATATAAGGCTTATGAATTTGAAATATAGGCTTAGTTTGGAAAGAGTATAAATACAAATATACACAAAATAATACAAAATATAAGGTTTTGCATTCTACATATTTGTATTTGTACTCCTTCCAAACGGAGCCATTAGAGATAAATACAATTATGACTACGTATATGTTTGGCATGACTTCCGTTTATTAAATAAACGTTTGTACTTGATTTGTCTTCAAAACCGAGAAAAAGTGGTTTGATAAATGTTTTTTTTTGGGGGGGGGATTTGTTGACAATTAGACGCAACTAGGCACGCCATTAAGTGCCACATCAATGGAATAGTAAAATGAAGCTTCCCCCAATAGTTGGCTTGCACGTGAATCAAGACAATAATTAATCAATAACTATGAATACGAAATAGCATGATGGGACAAATACTAATTTGGTGATGACATGACACCGTTTATCAAATAAACTGAAGCCATACCAAACACCGCCTAAAGAACTTTGTTGAGGTGTTTTATTGTAACTTCATATTTTGTCCCAAATAGTTATGTATATGTAACCCTTTCTCCTAACACCCCCGAAATTGAGAGTGGGGAGATCACTTCAACTTGCCACATGAAAGAAGAAATAAATTTGTGGATGGATGCTAGTCAATTAGCAAGCTCATCATGGATGGATATAAGATGAACAATAAGAGCGTGACTTTTCTCTAAAAAAGTGAAAGTTAATCTTGATGTGCTTTCTTTGTGCAAGAGAACGTTGGATTGATATCAACTACAAAATTATCTAACTACCATTGGACCAATGGTTTTTTTTGGTACTTAACACAATACACTTACAACTTTTCAACATAGGTGGTAATAGCGGGATTGAATCCGCATTTACGTTGGAACTACTCAACTAATGTGCCAACCAAACCACCACTCAATTGGCATTAGATCTGTTCATGGGTTGAGCCGAATTGGATCAGGCTTGGGTTGTGCTTTCACCTGTTATCAACATAATATATTCAGGCACGAGCCCAAGTCCAACCTGACCATCGGGCCTAGATCTTAGGCTTGAGCCCAGCCCTCTAAACACCTATGTAATAAAAAGTAAACTAGAATTAAGAATGGGGATGTTGGAAGAGAATAAACCTTCCAAGTTCTTCCAAGTTCGAACAAAAAACAAGTTGAGGGAGGGAGACTATCGAATGAAAAAAACTAGGGTTAAAAATTTAGGAAAATAATGTGTATAATATTGTCGGGCTAGGCTTTTATGTGAAATCCTGAGCCTGGGCCCACAAACCTAATAATATGTCCAAGCCCAACCGCAACCGGGCCGGGCCGGGCCATCAGGCTACTTGGCCGATGAACATGTTTAGTTGGCATGGTTCAATGACAGGGATGCCCAATTCATGGAAAATCAAATGAAACCCACATTAGCTTAAAGGATACAAACAAGTATGTGGCATTCCAATTCAATATTCATACAAATTGCTATAGCTTGTTGTCATTGGGATCAATAGTTAAAATTGGGACCTATACAAAGATGTAAAAACTTTTAAAGTTGCACATTGATTAGTCTTAAGATTCTTAGGCAAAGCTCCGAGCAACAATATCACTATAACTATTATAAAGAGACAACTTTAGAATACACAGGATATACTTGGGAAATGCATGGATATGATAGAATGATTATGATACACATGGATATGGTAGGGGAATTCAGTCCCACAAAAACATCAATAACATTAAATCCAAGCTTACTTTCTTCTTTTTTGGAGGAAAAAAACACGCATCTCATTTTGGGGAAGGATAAGGATTATCCAACATATTACAATTGCCCCTATTATTATTTTTTGGGTATGCGATATTCAAACTTCGACTCCCCAAAATCAAATCCAACACATTCATCACCTTAAGATCACTACGATACAATCAACTAGCAAATCCCATCACAAATCTATAACGATCAACCTTAAAAATACTAAGATTCTATTTCGACAACCCTAAATGGCTAGAACTCAAATACCAAGATCAATCATTTCTTTCTTAAATCAAAACCATTCTCTTGACTCCTCACCTTAATCTACACTCACGCATCAAATCTCAACTCAAAATTCCCTTGTTTAAACATCTTATCAATAAAGATTCTAAATTGATATTTATAATTGAACCACAAAAAAATCATATTCCAAGACCAAAATCCTCAAAATAAACCACCCATTATATTTGGACTTAAATTACTCATTTTCCCCCAAAACAAGAAAGATCCCATTTTAGACGACCTCATCAGTTAGTGAGTCGTAAGCTAAAATCTTGATCTGAACCAAATCTTTTAATTCGCATACCTAATCAAAGATCAATCACTTCCATCTAATTTTGAATATCCAATAATGCTTAGGCACCTAATTCCACCCAAAAATTCCCTCATTTTACCTTTCATCAAGTTATGATTCTGTTTTAGCATATCTCATTAATCCAAACATGTCGGCCATAGATCTCTATCATACCAATCCTATTTAACAATCAGATTTCACCACTTTGTTCAAAAACCCAAAAAACCCAATATGCCAAGTTTTACGATCAAATTCCTCAATTTGACCATTAAAAAGTAAGATTTCATTTTGGGCCTTCTCGTCAATTAATAAACCGTAAGTCAAACTCCTCAGAAGTATTCACAACCTCTACAAAGCTTACATTCGTGAGAAAACTCCAAGCATTTTGAACCTTAGACTTCAAACTCCCTATTTCTTCAAGGTCAAACACACACACACACACGAGAGGTAAGCCTCTCACTCTCTTATTTGCTTAGATTCAAAGTCCCTTTTTTTTTCTTAGTTCGGCTTTTGGGTTATTTGAAGCTCAAAGACCATGGAGAACCATTGTTCTCAACTTCTTTTGGACTGAGAAAATAGGCAAAGAAGCGAGAGTCTTAGGGAAACTAGTACCCTAAAGCTTGATAACATTACATCGAAATCAGTCTCAAGAGAAGTTGGGAGCATTTTTCTCTAGATTTTAGAAATTCTGACAACCATTTTCATTGGTTCTTTGCCATAAATTAAGCCTAAACAACTCTCGTATTGGGATGCTACAGTAGCTTGGAGAGACGAGTGCCAAACACCTTCCCTCTCCCAATCCTTGGGATCCAAAATCCCTTATTTGTGTGCCCTTTTCCCGAGGAAAACATAATCACTATCAAGATAATAAAATCAATTTTCAAAGATGAAAATGGGAACCCATTTTCTCTAAAAAGATGGGTGGTGATTTCATCTTTTTGATCTAGCCATGAGCTTTCTGACGCTTATAGCTGGTGAATCCATTGGGAATTTGCAATTAGGACTTTTACCAAGAGTCATTTGGGCTCAATTGTGCACCTAGTTGTTGTGCACTGTTAAGACTTAAAGTTTAAAGAATGTTGGAATGTGATTTGAAGTAAGGGTCTCAGAGAGGTTTGGCATGATAAACCTTTTCTAGCAATCTGAAATTGTGTTTCAACAATGCATAGTGAGTTGAAATTGCATCTTAGCATAGCAAATCTCCCTAATAGTTTGAAATCGCACTTTAACCTCATCGCACCTCCATTAGCCAAATCACACTTTCTTTCATTACCATCGCAACTCAAAACATCAAAATCACACTTTCTTTCATCACCATCACAAATCAAAACATCAAAATCGCATTTTTTCCATTACCATTGCAACTTAAAACATCAAAATCGCACCTTCTTTCGTCGCCATCGTAACCTAGAACATCAAAATCACACTTTCTTTCATCACTATCACAACCCAGAACATCAAAATCATACATTATTTCATCACCATCGTAACCTAAAACATCAAAATTATACATTCTTTCATCCCATCGTAACCTAGAACATCAAAATCACACATTCTTTCATCACCATCGCAATTTAGAACATCAAAATTACATCTTCTTTCAACTTTGTCACAGTCCAAAACTTCAAAGCCACACCTTCCTTTAATATCATCACATTTTGGTTAGCTAAATAACACTTTCCTTCATCGTCATTGCACCTCAAAACACTTAAATCGCACTTTAGAACACCTTCATCGCACCTCAAAACATCTCCGTCACAACTTAGAACAACTTCATCGCACCTAAAGTTGCACCCATCTACCTTTCCCACATTTTTTTTTTGTTTTTTGGCTTCTTGGTTTCTCCCCCTCCCTCAATTCTTCAAGCAACTCTTTTCAAAAAAACTTTGTTTAGTCGTATTTTTTATTTATTATAATTTGTAGGTGTTTCTTTTACATCTTTAATTTCCTTAGCAAGCATCAGAAGGACTTAGCTTTCTTTAGTTCCCCAAATGTAGCCACCTAGAACCATATAGGATTGTTTGTAAACTTGAATATGTGGTTACATTCCCCCCTTATTCTTTGTTTTTGTCTTTTTATTTCTCTTGCATGCTTGAACTTATAATTACATGCACTCTCATATAGATAAAATTAGGGTCTCATTTTACCTATTAGAGGATGGATAGTATGTGTGTGCCTTTGAACTTTGATCCTTAAAGACTTTACCAAAACCTTTGAATTAGCCACCAACCAAAGAAACCCACTTGTTTATAAGTGAAGGTTTAAAGGCTAGCGACCTAATTGAAACCTTTGAATCTATAACCCACCTAACAACTTCATGCATTGCACCTAGATTACCCATACATGGAAGACTTAAACGGAAATTGGATAGAGGAACTATATCATAATTAGGACTAGAACACCAAGAGTGTTGCACTATGTGGTTGCTATCTCTAGAATTTGGATAAATAATAAATTCCAAACTCCTTCAACCCATTAAAAGAAGATTTGATCTTCCATTAAAAGATATTAAAACACCTTAAAAGTTATCAAATGTAACACCTAAACTCAAATTTCTAAATGTTAATACTTTCGCATTTAAGTTAGGTTTCTTGAGTAAGCTACAACATATCAAAAATCCTAAATAAAAGATAATAATAGTAATAATACAAGAACTACAAGAAATATCACTTTTAGCGGCAGTTCGCTAAAAGTCTCTAAAACTGCCAGTAAAACCTTTATCGGCAGTCACCAAACTGTCCCTAAAAAATGTGTCGGAAAAAGTTATGGCGTCAATTTTGCTGGCGCTAGAAATAGGCTTTTAGCGGCAACCAGAAAACTGCCACTAAATGAGTTTACCGACTGCTGCTATAGTTTGGTGCATTTTATAATTTGTTTCAAATAACCTATTTTCAGTTCATTTATGCAAATTAAAAATTAATACAAAAGGTCAAAACATCAATTACAAATAAAATATAAATGTACACTCTCCATTCAAAATATTTAAGCCACAAACACATTTCAAATTGATAAACTCCTTGATACAAATTTCATCATCCATGTTTTCGAGGGACCACCCCTGCTTCTACATGAGGTGATGTAGACACGAAAGTTGTATATGCAAACAAATCAACATCTTCTGTGTTACTACTTTTAACAGTATTTGTTTTTATTTCTATTGGAATAGAAGTTGGTGCATCTGTGAGGTCAATTATACTTTCACCAAACAAATCCACCTTCTTAACACTGGCAACAACTAACCCTATCACATGAAACAATTAAGTGCCTCAGAACACCAAAATTATGTATATCATGAAAAATATATGTATATGGAACTATGAATTTTGCAAATGTGTACACAGAACTTACCAATAACCTGACTTGCTTGTTTATATACAAATTTACTTGATATACAAAAAACATAGGTAAGCTCTTTAAAGGAGAACCTGAATGTTAGAGTCATTCATAGCAAGCCAACCCCTGTGTATACAACAAACATTTTAATACACTATTCACATTAACTCAATAATAATTGCAAAATGGGGGGAAATGAAAAAGAGAAAACAGCTTAAAGCCAAAACTCATAACAAAAACTAGCACTTACCCATGTATCAGCAATATACGTGGTACCGAATTTTATAGGAAACCTAGATTCTAAAATCCTAGAAGGCAATAACTAAATACAAATTCATATCAGTTCAACCTTTGCCGTCTAGTTGCATGGAATATTCCAATATCCCCATCTGATGCCCATGAAACACTGTAAAGCCAGATTACTCTAGCCCAACCCCAATCCCAACCAATTCCCTTTATCTTTGAGAAACCCTAGTTGGCATAGACTGCAATTAGAGTTGCCACCTGATAATAACAAACTAATTAACAATAGGGTGGAGCAAATAATCTTTTTTCTTTTTCTTTTCTTACTTTCCTTCTATTTGGTGTAAAATGAAAGTCAAAATCCACACATTAAAAAATAAGCATTGAACCCATTCAAAGGTGAAACAAATCAGAGAGATGAGTAGCAAAATAACCAACTTCAAGATAATTAAATGGTTGGAGTTGGACTGAACAAATGAACCACTTTAGTCCTTTGAAATGAGCAACATGTGGCAAATTATAGGGCTCCAGAATAGAACTACAATGAAAGTCAAAGTTAACCTAACATTTTGTCCCTTTATTGGGTATTGATTAGTCCTTGTGAAGGAATTAGAAAATAATATTAATAAAAAAGTATAGTTTTATAGTTATGGTGTTGGATTCAACCAACTTAGTGCATTAACCAATTAAGAAATCAATAAAACTTAACCAACCGTGGGTGTTCTATTGCATGTAGGGTGGTGGAGAGGGATAAATTTATTGGTCTTTGGAAAAAAAGAAAGACAAAATAAAGAACACACATTCTTACCAGTTGAGCAATTATAAAGGCACACACTAGGAGCAATACAAGACATTCAACATATGACCATCTACGTGATCGAATGACAAAAATAAGGGCCTCGCTAATGATGCTCACTTGCAAGTATAATGTAGCCAACTGCTCATGAGGACTCTTCCTCAATAATCTTACATTGAATTTGTCCTGTATGATATAGACCATAACAAAATTAAAATCTAAACTGTCTTCATAAAAGAAAAGTTTAGTTATAATATTTGCTCCTGAAGAAACAACCACAAACTTCTTACTGAGAAAAAGTCAGTATCATGCAAAGCCCAGAAGAATAACACTGTCATCAATGCCACTATTAGTATGAAATACAAATGCCTTTTTTTTTTTAATCGTAAGCATGAATGCCTTTTTTCTCTAAGCCTACTTACCACAATATCAATTGTGATTGAAACTGCATATATCTGAAAAAGTGGAAAAAGGGAATCAAATTTGGTTATTGTTGGCAAACTAAAGTTCGGTGATCTCAAGGAAAAGGGGAAGGGGGAAGGAGGGATGACTAGGACTAATAGTGAAATTCTTCATTCTTTGGAAAATAGCTCTGTTGGTGAGCACAACACTGACTATAACACTCAGCCCAGGTTTTGTAAGAACTATATTAGAAGCATTTCTAGCAGTATCAATAGCATTAGCAACATCAATTCCAATATCAGCCTTCTTCAGTGTAGGAGCATCATTCACTCCATCTCCAGTCAATCCACAAATATGTTTCTTCTCCTGTAACTTCCTTATAATTTCATATTTATGCTTTGCAATAGAAAAAAAAAAGTCAGTTTAGATGATAAAAGCAAAAGAATGAAAATGCATTCTTGCATAATCAGGATAAGAGAAGGGATTAACCTGGAAATACTCCTGCAAATCCATCAGCCTTCTCAATCAACTCATCTACAGGAAGCTCTACATCTATCTCTTGTTATCGGTGTTCGCCCTCAGACTTTAGTCCATTCTTCCTGCCGTGAGGTGGAAGCTGAGTTTCATAAACCCTTTTCTCAGTTGGAGAAAAAAGAAAAACAATGTTATAATACAGTGAATCAAAGAAAAGCTGTTAGTCCAAAAGGAATGCTAGGCAGTGGAAACTGGAAAGCAAAGTGGGATGAATAATGGATCTATAGTCTGTTTTCGATGAGGGAGCTAGTAGAAGCAAGTTCGAGAATGCGGGAATTGACACTCAGTTTATACCCCTCATTTGGAAGTACAAACCTCCATTGCGACGATGATATATTGCATCCTACCTCTCTCAATCCTGTACGATAAATAATCTTCTCCCTGTTTGTTACTTTGTTTTGCAGATACGTTTAGAACCCTAATCGTGAATTGGATGAAGTTCCTTAGTTGTCATTAGATGCTTACCCTTTGCTTTGTTTTAAGTTAAGATCCTCTACTTCGACCATCAATTCTATCGTCGAATTACCAGCAATGTCAAATTACAAACACAAATAGAAGGAACAATATAAGCCACTACCAAACCAAATACAAAAAATTCCGAGTTGGAGAATTACCTTCGTCTATACGAGTGAAACATGATTGGGGCAGCTGAAACCCACGTTGTTGACACTACTATCGCTGATTGTGTTTTCTGGTGGGATAGTACAAAGAATATGATAAAAAACAGATCGGGTTAGGTTAATCGCCGAGAAAGAGGGGGCAAAGAGAGAGAAAGGTGTTATCCTTACTCAGGTACCATCTGTTAACACCGGCGTCGCAGATTACCATCATGAGACAAGTTGGTGGAGCTCCAACTAAAAGAGGGAGAGAAATAGAGAGGGCGGGACTACCGCTACACACTATTATTTTTAACGGAAGCCCCCTTTTAGCCCTTTATAAAACTGCCGCTATATATTGTTTTTGTTTTTGTAGTGAAGGTAGAAAAAAAAACTTTCAATTCATAATAAAAAATGAAATATACAACCTTCATCTAAAATCAAACTCCAATAAGGAAAAAAATCTCAATCTAGGAATTAGGATCAAAATCAAACCTACAACTCTCAAAATCTGAAACTCTCATCTAAAATGCTTAAAGAGCTCATCTTCCTACTCAAGGTTATTGTTCCCTATATTGGCTAAATAGATGCATGACTATATGAGTTTATCTCTTCAAAAGTAATTACTTTTCCTATATTGAGAAGGTTATTGTTCACTATATTGAACTGTTCCCTATATTCGCTTTCTAAATGTTTTGCCTGATTTTTAACAAAGGTCCATTAATTTAAGGCGTTTCCGTTGCATAAACTGGTCTAGTTAGCCTTAGATCCCTTCACACCCTCACTAGGTTCCCTTGACCCACTCCAAGGAAGTCGTCCTATCTAATCACCTAAATAGCTAGCCTTCTTAGGACCCCTCCAATCATCAACTACACAACCATAGAATTGACACCTCTCTTTTGACCAACACCTAGCACTTTATACCAAGTTTATTACCTCAGCCTTGTCCATAACATCCTACACCCTTGCCAAGTCAAGTTTAACCTTAACCCATTCTAATTTAGGATCCAAGATCTAGTTAACCGATCCATAGTAACCTTGATAGTCCTAAGTGCATATTAGGGGAAAACTGGTTCTATCATGATTTATCGTTGTTTTTATCCCCACTTTGCATGAGCATATTGTCACTAGACCATGTTCTTAGGTTTCCAACCTCTTAGGATCTTGTTATAACAACCTATTAGGAGCCTATTATCAAGCCTAATACCCTCATAGAGCTAGAAAAGTAGATACTGATCCATACAGTTTGGGCATTGCTTGCATCATTTTTGTGTTACATCATGCACTATAAAGTATAATGCTCCCAATAGGAAAGATGATCACACTTGCTACAGATTAACACAAAATCCAATAAGAGATTAAAGAATTTCAAAAAGCAGTGAACCCGTTAACCTTCAATGTTGATTAGCTAATCTCTTGCACAAGAGTAACACCACCAGTTTTTATGCCACCCTTTGTCTCAAATCCTACACCATGACCTCACCCCATTATCTTTCCAATTGTACCAACTTTTTCCCATCCATAAGGCTTACTGTATCCACCATCAAGGACCAAGACATAAGACTAATGAATATTGGCAATTGAAGTATGCTATTAAATGCCTCATTGATGATGGGTAATACAACCCTGACCTTGAATTTGTGGACATGTTGTCACTTAATGCATCTTTGCATTAAACTTTTAGACTAATTGTACTTAATTTTCTACTTAATGAAAGTTTGTTTTTTCTATGTCTTTTGTTAATCTATACTCCTAACAAAACAACAAATTCAGTTGGGTCCAATTTATCCTTCTAGCATATCTAGATTTGATGATCAAAATTAAACTTAACTAAGGACTTGCAACAAATCTTGTGGATGTGTTCTTAAGAAAAGTTGGTTGTTGATTGAAAATTCAAAGAAGGAAATATTTGATTAAGGGGACAACCCTGGATAGCACAAGCACTCGAGGCTTATTCCAAGGGAAATTGAGTTGACTTGCAACAACTACTCCTAGGTTAGCATTAATTAAAGGCATCAAAACTAGTACAAATTGTTGATCTATCAAAAAAAGAACTGGAGCCCATTTTTGGCCAATCATTTCCTCTTGGTTTCTCATCATTCATTTAGGTAATAGTCATCCCATTTGAACATTTCGCAAAACCCCAATTTCACAAAACCCACAAGCTCCCAATGATGCAAAAATCAAATGGCAAAAAAAAAAGAAAAAAGAAAAAAAAAAACTAGAGGGCAAAAAACAAGAAAAAAAGAGAAGGGAAGAAAAAGCATAAAAAATGGGAGTAAAAAAATGACTAGGGGCAAACTCACCAAAGGGCCCCAACATTTTTAAGAGTAATAACACTTCCTCGAGGACAAGTTTAACATGTATTTCATCTCACAAATTATGCATACAATCAAGAAATGAAAGGAGATCATCTATCGGTTGTTTTATCTTGTCTTTAATCCACTAACCTACTCTTTGAGCCTTTATTTTAATCATTTTATTTGATTAAACTTTTTTTTGAAGAGACGTATGTCAAATGTCCGAATGCCCTTATACCAAATAAAAAAAGAAATAAAGACAAAGGAAAAACTAGGGCAATAAAGTGCAATTTTGAAAAAAAAAGAAAGAGAAAAAAATAGAAAAAGAGGAACAGAGAGAAATTGGGGCAATCAGTTAGTAAGGCATTCTTTAAATGACATATGATCTCTGATTTAAACCCACCCCATTCACACTTCATTCCAACATAAAAGTCCCCCTTGATTAAGAAATACGCATGACTCATGGCATTGAAAGACACGAAAAGTATTTTTGCAACTAAGGGAAGCAAAAGAAAGGGGAAATAAGGGAATGCCCTATATGTCGAATTCAAGCATTTGAAACCCATATGAAAATAGTATTTGTGCCTCCTATCCTTCAATTCTAAGCATGATCCTAAGCTACATTTTGTCCCATATAATAAGACTTCCACAATCTTTGAAAGATTACCAAGATAGCCTTGGATAAACCTTACCTCACTGACAATGACGAAATTAAGTACAATGGTGAAAACTTAAAAGGCACCCAGAGGTGAAAAAAGGGGGGTGTCAGACCTGGAAACACCAAACTAGGGGTAAAAATGACACATTCAAAACTTGAGACAACATGTATCAAAGCACAGGAAGTTCGATTGGCTTGATACAAGGAAAGGCAATACTTTTTTTCAACAAGTCGAAAGGGGCAATTATCTCTTACTCAAATATTTTTCAGTGTAAATTTCTAATTTGCATCTGATATTTTTAAGTCATATCACTAAAACCAATAGTGCTTTTATCGTCAAATCTCACACTCCATTAAGGGTAGATAGGCTCTTTTTGAATGCTATTATTTTGTCTGGTGTCAACCTTTACCATTCAACTAATCCTTATTTACTAAATTAAAAAAAAAATAAGGGGCATAAAAGTTCAATTGCATCCAAAATTCTTTCACCTAAGTCATCAAAAAGCTTTCATCCAATTCAAAGTTATCCAAAAAACTTGCATTTACTTGTTTCAAAATTTTCTTCTATCCAAAGTTCATCAAAATCATCCAAAGTTCTTTGCATCATCCGTCCAAAATTCTTTGATCCAAATCCAAAATGATTAAGTTTTCCTTCTTTTTTATACAAATTTATCCAAAAATCTTTAATCAAAACTCATTAAATTCATCAACTCATCATAATGTCTCTCATTCCTCCCCTACCCCTTTTATAAATTCTTAATTTTTTGAATTTTCTCTTTTTCTTAAATCCATGTAATATTAAGAAATACAATGAAAAGCAAGAGTCATTTCGACTTCTAAAGCATCTCCCACATAAAAGGTTTTTGTTTCAAACATTGGGTATTCCAAAAGTCAAAGAGTGTCTTCTCTTTTTTTCTTCATGTTTTGTAGACATTTTAGAGCACAAATAGTTGGAGACCATTTGAGATAGTTGTAGAGATTGTTCCAAGAGATAGTTCCAAATGTCTGGGATCGTCTTCTTTTTTTTTTCATGTTTTGTTTTTCTTCTCCTTATTCCAACTCTCAAATGAATTATTTTTTTGTTGCAGATTTAGTTTGAGAATATTTTTGTAGAGGTTTTCTATTGGTTGCAAAATTAGTTTCTTCTTATTCAAATTCACTTCCAGGTATGTTGTTTTTCTTTTTTCTTTATTTTTTCATTGGGTTAGCATTCTTTTTCAACTTCTTTTGTGGTTTATTAGTAGCATTCCAGGATTGTTTCTTCAAGCGTGTTTTCATGTTAAAGTTTGGTTCAAGTTTGACTTTGACGATAAAGTTGCAACAAGAATAAATTAGGTATGATTTCTTCAAAATATAACATTTTATGTGTTAAAATCGGCAATAAATTGTTTCTAACATCCAAACAAAATCATTAGAAGTCAAGAATCTAAAAAAATGAAAAAAAGCAGGAAAATAGAAAAACAAAATTTGCGTCATCACAAGACCCGTTTTAACGTGCGGGTGAAGAAGACCGTGCAAATGGGTCATTTGCAACCCGTTTGTGAAAAACCCACTCAAACCCTATAGGTTTGAACTATGCAATACACGTGTTGATTTCTATTCATTTTAATAATAATAATAATAATAATAAAAGCAACAACAAAAAATATTATTATTATTATATTTGTAATAGTATAAGTACTAATTAATTATAATTACTGATGAAGGGAGATTTAGCCCGACCTCGTAATCACTCAACACGTGGCAAAGGCAAACAGCTCGGCACAACAGCGCGCCCAGGGCGCGAGCACCAAAGGGAGGAAACCAGCAGTCCGAACTCTCTACAAGGAGCCCGAACTCCCCACCAGCAATCCGAACAAGGAGCCTAAACTCCCTACGAGGAGCCCGAACTCCCTACTAGGAGCATGAACTCCCTACGAGGAGCCCGATCTTCCTACTAAGAGCCCGAACTCCCTACGAGGAGCCCGAACTCCCTACTAGGAGCCCAAAACTCCTTACGAGGAGTCTGAACTCTCCCTTTGGCCCCGAGCCACACAAGGCAATGACCCGAACTGGCCCGCCTCATGGCAGTTCGGGACACTCCCCTATCCGAACTCAAGACTTCACCTCGCTAGCCACTCCAGCACTTTGCCTCCAGGACGCCGAACTGAACAAGCATACCATACCTGACACCGAGGAGGTCCGTATCCAAGGGCGGTGCACCTGACTGACTTGGGATCTGACACTTGACAGCCACACTTCAACGGTCACCTGCCACCATCATCGCCAGTCGCAGAGACGGCTCCGACAAAAGGGAGTAGTGGCGGTTCTGTCCAGCAGAGAGGATGACACCCGAACTAGCAGGAGCCCAAAGGTAATCATACCCGACCTGACAGAAGCTTAGGAGTGAGTGCACGAGGTGGTTATAAAAGGCTCCCTACCCCCCAAGAACAAGGTATGTGAACTTTGCGCCATCTGGTTTTGTCTTGCCTAAGAAAGAATTCTAAATTGAGCTTCGGAGCATTCATACCAGGTTCCCCCCGGAGCTTCCTCATCTTCTCTGTTTCAGGCTCCCTGTAGCTCCGTTCAGAGGCAAGGTCGTTGACAGCTAGGACCAGCCGGATTGCGCACCATCAATTGGCGCCGTCTGTGGGAAATCGCTTCTAAAAGCCTCCCTCTAAACTCTCATAACCTCTTTTCTCCAAAAACCCCAACACTCATGGCTTCTTCCAGCAACGCCGGACGTAGCACGGAGACAAACACCACCGGGGAACAACTTCAAGTCCCCGTGGTGTGCGTCAGACAGTTCACCATCCCTCTTTCGGTGGATGGGATCCCCAGCTTGAATGCGCCACAGGCAATGGCGCCCGTAAACCTTCCCGCCATGAGCATCCCCTTTCCTCTCACAATCGAGACAACCTCTACTGAACCAACTGCCGTCTCCCTGGCAACTAGCCAGAACCAGTTGGACGACCTGATGCAATGCATGCAGAAAATGCAAGCCCAAATGCAACAATTCCAGCAACACCAGCTCCAGCAGCATCAAGTACTGCACAACATCTCCCAGTATCACTATCAACAGCAGTTCCCCCAACTGCCTCTGAACCAACCACTACTTCTACATCGACACCCTGTTCTGAAGCCAGTTAAGGCCTCCCCACATGATGGACGCCCCCACCAGGGAAAAGCCTCCCGGCCCCAGAACCCCACTAATAGCCAGGCCTCGTCCCCAAGCCGAAGAGAGAGAAAAATCACCACCGCCTCACAGCTCGCAGGCGGGTCAGGAACCTCGCCCGCAAGGTCAGCACCTCGGCACTCCAGGCCCGAGTTCCCGCTCACGGAAATCCGATTCAGCGCCTTGGCAGCAGACTACTAGCATTCCGGGCCGATCGAGCATGGCAAAACAGAGGCCAGCAGTGCCAGTACCAGGCCCACTCAACAACGAAGGCGCCGACGAAGTCACCGAACTGCCACCCGTGTCCTACCCGAGCTCAGAGGTAAGGAAGAGACGAGCTCGAACGAGGTAAAAGCTGCCCCGATTCTCTCAGTTCCTTCCCCCCTCGCATCAGAACTCCTGGCAGTCCCCATGCCCAGAGATTTTAAGCTCCCACCTTTGGACAAGTTTGATGGGTCCTTCAACCCTAACGACCACGTTGATGCTTTCTAGTCCCAAATGCACCTCGCCAAGCCCAGTGAATCGTGCATGTGTGTGGCCTTCACCACCACCTTCAGAGGGGTAGCCCGCACTTGGTACAGGAACCTGGCCCCCGGGTCGATAAGATGCTGGGCCCAGTTCGTGTAGATCTTCACCGTACACTTTGTCACCAGCAAGCGGTGCCCTAGAACAGAGGAAAGCATCTTCGAACTAGTCCAGAGAGAAGGAGAATCCATCCGAGACTACATCAAGCGGTTCAATGAAGCGTGCTTGCAGATATTGCAGTTAGACCCTGCAGTGCAGCTCGCGGCGGCCAAGAGAGGAGTAACGCACAAAGAGTTCAAATGGCACATGGTAGCTAACCAGCCCACAACCGTAGCCGAATTCCTCAAGGTCGCGGATAAGTTCATGAGAACAGAGGAAGAAATCATCCAACAGACCGAAAGCGAGAACGAGAAAAGAAAGAGGGAAGGCGAGCCCTCCAACCCAGTCGACAGAAAAAACCCGGCCCGGGAGCCGAAGCCGAACCAGTCATTCCGAGCTCCCTTAGCAGTTCGAACGGATTACACGCCATTAAACACGAGGTGGACCAAGATCTTAATGACGATCAAGGACGCCCCATACGTAAAGTGGCCACCTCGCCTAAAGGGAAATCCGAACGAGAGAAATAAAAATTTGTACTGTAGTTTCCATAGAGACCACGGTCATAGTACCGAATAGTGTAATAATCTCCGGGACGAGATAGAGAGACTCATCCGTCGCGGATACTTAAGGAATTTTGTACAGCATGATAATAATAATAACAATAATGCAGGTCGGCAAGGGGAGCACGGAAAGGATGCCCCCGAATCTAGCGGCAGACCAACCGAAGCGTTGCAGCGACAGCCTCCGAAAGAGAGGCCAGTTCGGGGAACCATCCATGTAATAGTGGGAGGTTCGGTGGTAGCGGGGTGTACTTCGACAGCGGCCCGGACGTCAGTTCGCGAAGCAGCCCAAGAGGAACAAAACCCCCCAAAGAGACCAAAGACTGAAGAGTCGATCTTCTTCACGGAAGACGATGCACAAGGGGTCCACTACCCCCACACTGACGCACTTGTCATAAAACTAAGGATCAGCGACTTCGAGGTCAGGCGCGTACTCGTGGATTCGGGCAGCTCAACGGACATCCTCTTCAAGCCAGCATTTGACCAGCTACAGTTACAGAAGAGCGAGTTGAAGCCCGCAAACACTCCTTTGGTGGGTTTTAGCGGAGAGGAAGTCAGGCCCCTCGGAAAAATAACAGTACCTATGGAAGTCGGCACATGGCCTTGTGCGGTCAGACTCAACCATGATTTCCTGGTGGTCGCGACCCCTTCCCCAAACAATACCATAATAGGGCGGCTAATTACGCATATCCTGTGGGCAGTGGTCTCCACATACTATTTGGCAATGAAGTTCCCTACAGACTTCGGTGTGGGGGTAGCGCGGGGCGACCAGCTCGAGTCCCGCAAGTGTTATGTTGCCGCCCTGAAGGGAAAAACCAAGGTGGCCGACGACCTTGAACTAGAGCGGCCTACGGAGCAAGGCGAGGAACGAGCTTCGCCCACAGAGGAAACAGTCGCAGTCCCGACTTCGGCTACAGACCCAGCTCGCACACTACAGATCGGTGCTTCCGTCGAGGAACCACTACGAACCGAACTGGTGAGTTTTTACTTCAAAATTTAGATATTTTTCCTGGTCCGCAGCCGACATGCCCGGTATTAACCCCAGCCTGATAACTCACAAACTTAATACTGACCCTGTAGTCAGACCCGTTAGATAGAAGAAACGTAACTTAGCCCCAGAGCGCTGGAGGGCGGTCGACAAGGAGGTCGAAAAGCTCATCGCTGCAGATTTCATAAGGGAAGTTCATTACCCGAGCTGGGTAGCCAACCTAGTGCTGGTGAAAAAGGCAAACGGCAAGTGGCGCATGTGCGTCGACTACACCGATCTGAACTGAGCTTGCCCGAAAGATTGCTTCCCCCTCCCTAGAATTGACCACCTAGTGGACGCGACCTCGGGACATGAGTTGCTAAGCTTCCTGGATGCCTACTCGGGCTACAGCCAAATCAGGATGGACCAATCCGATGAGGAAAAAAACAGCTTTATAACCGAGTTCGGCCTGTACTACTACAAGGTCATGCCCTTCAGATTAAAAAATGCCGGGGCAACCTTCCAAAGACTTGTAAATAGGCTGTTCCGGCCCTTGATTGGCACGAAAATAGAATGTTATGTAGACGACATGGCCGTCAAGACGTAGTTTTCACAGGAATTAATACAAGACTTGGATTCTGTCTTCCAAATCTTGCGTCAATTTAGCATGAAACTGAACCCTAACAAATGTGGCTTCGGTGTCACCTCGGTCAAGTTCCTTGGGTACATTGTCAACCGGCACGGTATTGAGGCCAACCCGGACAAGATAAAGGCCATCCTAGATATGAGACCACCCCGGAAAGTAAAAGAAGTTCAGAGGCTAAACGGCCGCATAGCCGCTCTGAGCCGCTTCATGTCCAAATCAGTAGACCGCTGCCTGCCCTTCTTCAAAGCAATCAAAGGCAAAGGGTTCGAATGGACCCGAGACTGCCAGCTCGCGTTCGACGAGCTAAAAAGCTACCTCGCTAGTGTGCCAACCTTAGTCCGGCCCGAGGACGGCGAGGTCTTAGAACTGTACCCCTCGACAAGCGACGAGGTGGTAAGTTCGGTACTAATAAAAGAAGTAGATCGGGTCCAACGACCCATCTATTATGTTAGTAAAATTTTCCAGGGAGCAGAGACAAGGTACCCGCAGATAGAAAAGCTAGCATACGCATTGGTGATAGCAGCTCGGAAACTCCGCCTGTACTTCCCGGCTCACACCGTCATCGTCCTGACTGACAAACCTCTGAGGCAAGTTTTACTCAAGCCCGAGGTTTCTGGTCGACTGACGAAATGGGCCATCGAACTCAGCGAGTACGACCTCCAGTACAAGCCAAGAACTACTATTAAGGCCCAAGCCTTGGCAGATTTTATCGCCGAGTGCACGTTTAGCCTCGAAGCCCCTGAGCCGGTCGAGCCCGAGATCCCCAGTTCGGGCGAGCCCGGAGCTCCCAATCTAATAGAGTCTGAACCCCGTGAAGTAGCAGTCAGTGTAGCATCTCTCCTGGTTAGGCCAAACGTGAACTGGTATGAGGGGCCCTGGATCCTTCACGTAGATGGCTCCTTGAACCAGCAGGGCAGCGGGGCTGGAATAGTGCTACGCGGCCCGAGTGGAACGAAATTGGAATACGCACTACGCTTTGAGTTCGCGGCATCCAACAACGAGGTGGAGTACGAGGCACTGATAGCCGGTCTGAACCTAGCGCGCAAGGTAGGAGCAAAGCACGTAGTTATCTGCAGTGATTCCCAGCTCGTGGTCAACCAGGTTACGGGCGAATACGAAGCACGCGAGCTCACTATGATTGCATACTTGGCAAAAGTAAGGAGGCTCTGCTCAACTTCCAGTCACACTTCATCAGGCAAATCCCGAGGTCAGAGAACATTGAGGCCGACGCCCTGTCCCGGTTAGCCAGCACGAGTCACAACGCCATGAGAACCGTGTACATAGAAGACTTACCTCGACCCAGCATTCTCGATGGGGCAGAAGAGGTCGCTCCCGTCCTTGAAGCAAAGCCGAGCTGGATCGACCCACTCGCGAGCTTCTTGCTAGATGGAGCCCTCCCTGCGGACCGCAATGCAGCCAAGAGGGTGCAGCGCCAGACAGCCAAATACGTCATAATAGACGAACGGTTGTACCGACGATTCTACATGCTCCCCTACCTGCGTTGCTTGCGACCTGTCGAAGCCGAGCTCGTACTTCGCGACACCCATGAAGGTCTATGTGGTGGACACCTGGGGGGCAGAGCCCTCGCCCAAAAGGCACTTCGACAAGGATACTACTGGCCAACGATGAAGGCAGAAGCCGTCGAGCTCATCAGAAAATGCGACAAGTGTCAGAAGCATGCCAATATCCACCATCAGCCTGCTGCCGACCTTAAGTACCTCACCAGTCCATGGCCCTTTGCACAATGGGGCATCGACCTCCTGGGGCCATTCCCGCCAACAACAGGTGGGAGAAAGTTCCTAGTGGTGGTAGTATATTACTTCACAAAGTGGATAGAAGCTGAACCTTTGGCAACAGTCATAGCCCGAAACATACAAAACTTCTTTTGAAAGAACATAGTATGTCGCTTCGGGCTACCTTGGGTACTGATCTCCGACAACGGCAAACAGTTCGAGGATATCAAGTTCCAAAAATGGTGCCAAAATATGGGAATTCGTCAGAACTTTACATCGGTCGCACACCCGCAAGCAAACAGTCAGACAAAAGTATTGAACAGAGCCATCCTCCGCGGACGGAAAGCACGACTAGACCGAGCTAAAGGGTTGTGGGCGGACGAGCTACCAAGTGTTCTGTGGGCTCACCGAACTACCGAAAAAACCACCACGGGAGAGACCCCCTTTAACCTCACCTACGGCACCGAAGCGGTAATCCCGGCGGAAATCGAAATACCTACACTGCGGCTAGAAGCATATGACGATCAGACAAACGGAGACGAGTTATGCACCAACCTCGACCTACTGGATGAGGTAAGAGACCTCGCGCACATCCGAACAGCGGCCTACCAGCAAAAAGTAGCTCGGTACTACAACACCAGAGTAAAGAAGAGGAGCTTCCGCGTCGGCGACTTGGTTCTCCGTAAGATCATGGTACCCGAACCCGGCGTGGGCAAACTCGGACCAAATTGGGAAGGACCCAATAGAGTAAAGAAAGCACTCGGGGGGCAAACGAGCTCGAAACCTTAGAGGGTAAGCAATTACCCCGAGCATGGAACATCGTCAACTTAAGGCGATACTACCTATAGACCACCAAGCGAAGTGGATAAAATCACCACCAAAGCCTAAGGGCTAGGATGCCGAGCTAACGAAGGAACCTCGGCACAGGCAAGCAAAGAAAAGTCAGCCAAAGGCAAAACGGAGACAATGAACTAATAGGGACATCGGCATCTCAGAGACCACCAAAACAGGCCGCACGAGTGCGGTAACCCGGGCAGGAAACAGACTGGACGTATGGTCAATTCGGCAAATACGTTCATTTCGGGAGAAAGAACAACCAACACTTAACCAAAAGAAAAGTCATTCCATTTCAAAGTGAGGTAGTACATTTCAAAAAAAAAAAAAATTACAGGCCCGGAGCTACTTCTTCATTATCAGAAGGCACTTCAACGATACCTGAAGGCGCTGCCTCGCCCTCGGAATCTGGCTCACCATCAGTAGCATTTTTCATCTCCTAAGTTATGCGCGAAGTGGATATGGCACTAATATCGAGCTCGGGGTACGTATTCCGGATCATCCACCGACTTAGCTTGAAACCCCTTCGGTACGAATCCACCATTAGGTCGTCAAAGCTCAGCGAGGCGATGTACTCATCGACAGCCTTTTTCTTGGCATCTTCAATACCTTGAGAAAAGATCTGCGCCCTCTCCCTAATGTCCTCCTGAAGGTATTCGACCTAATGCTACAAATCCAACCTCAGGTCCGCAATGTGCTTCACTACGACTCCCATGGCCTTGGCATCTCTCTGAGACCTCGCCTGCCTGGCCTCTGCAGCACGAGCAGCCGCCTCAGTAGCTCGGGAAGCCGCCTCAGCAGCTCGGGAAGTCATCTCGGCAGCACAAAGAGCCTCTTCAGCAGCTCGCGCCTGCCTCGAGCTCCTTTCCACCTGGGCCGCCATGGCGTTGATAGAAGAGTTCACCTACCAAAAAGAACGAGTGATCAAAAGAACGACAGGAAGGATAAAAGCAAAAGAGCTCGATAAAAAGTTTGACTTACCACCATGGCATGAGTAACAGCACGGCAGGCCACCTGGTGCAGAGGGAGATCAGTCCACGCCGCGACCTCCTCGGGGAAAATGGCCTCCTTACTCTTCTGAAGAGCGTAGGTCGGCGACAGCACACTCCTGAATTCCCCCGGGGCCCCCGAGCTTGAGGGCCCAACTCGCGTATGAGCAGACCCAGAGTAAGTAGGAGCACCAGAGTAGGTGGGAGCCCCCGTATAAGTAGTCTCAGCATACGGGCCCCCTGCCGCTTCTTGCATTGGAGGAGCCATCTCGGGCTCCCTGGGCGGATCCCCTGACAGGTAGTCTGGTACCTCGGGCTCCGCATCCTGAGGCAGCTCGACGCGAGTTTGCTTGGCGACTCGCTTCCTCCTCTTCATGCCTTGAAACAAGTGCCCACCATGAGTCCTTCCTGAGTCCATCACACCTACAAAAAAGAGTTCGGCAGTCGCAGTCGCAGTCGCAGTCGCAGTCCATCACAAAGCGACTGGGGTCCCCCACTATTTATACCCACAGTGACCGAGAAGCAACAACACAGATCAAAGCCAATCCGACGGCCTGCAATCGCACTGACCGCACGTCCCCTGAGACCGAGACGTGATTGGCGCATGTCTTTTTGAAATTGACAGAGCGCCGGCGCACGTCTTTCTGAAACTGACAGAATGCCAGCGCACGTCTCCTCACATTAAAGGCGGCAGCGACACGTTTTCAAAATTTGAAAGGACGTCTGCTGTCATGTCTCCCAGTGGCGCGCTTTTTTGATTTTGAAATAAAAAGCGCGTGCTGTCACGTCTGGCAACATTTGTTGGCAGGTCGGCGCATTTTCCGTCTTTTGGGCACTCAAAGAAACTAACCCTGACAACGCATCTCGCGCTATCAGTCAACCGAGATTCGAAG